>NW_009923746.1:4015-20654 GCF_000696875.1 Nestor notabilis
CCGCTGCTGTCTGCACCATGATTTCCCAGGGAGGCTCAAAGGCCAGACAGAGCAGTGTGTGTGACATTCGTACCTTCACATGCTGCAAAGCAGATCTCTACACTTCGGACACTGTGAAAGGCACACACAGTAAAGAGGAAATGAGCTGTCCCTAAGAAATGTGAAGCTGAGGTTGACTTGCCCACAGTCCTCCTGCCCACAGTGGCAGAGCACTGGGGCACCCGCTGGCACCTGCAGCATCTCTGTAGACAGGGCCATTGTATGGCAATGCCACAGGTGTAAAAGCCTTATGATCAGACACTCCCTGTTGTGACCCTGAGCAAGTTAATCACATCACATATCTTGAAGCTTCACACTACCACAGTATAATTTATGTGGGTCCTCAAAGATAGATGGAGACATCACTTATTGATCACAAGGAATCGCTGCCAGTCAGTCTCTCTGTTGGTTTCCATCCTTGTGATGTGTTTTTAAAAATATTGTATGATTCAAAATTATACCTGTAAAATCTACAAGTAGAAAATTACTGTGTGCATTTATCTTTAATAACAACCTTGCGCATATTTATAGTACTAGTTTAGTAGAATGTGTTATACTAGTTTATTTCCCAGTCTGTTTTAAATGATATTATTCATTAGTAGTCGTGAAGTGGTATGACATATTTTTAGTTGCTTGTTTGTAACAAAGGTTCTTAATACCTTTTCATAATGAAAGGGGATAAATGCTCACACGGAATATGTGAAAATGTGCTTGTAAGAGCATGGAGCGTTGTCTTAGGGTATTAAATTAGCATTTGGTACTGCTCTGCTTTGTATGTATTTCTAGCAAATGTTTCAGCTACAAATCACTATAATACACCTGTATTCTGGTTCTTCAATTCATATAGCATTTAAATCCTGCCAATACTGTGTCTTATAAATATAAATATGCAATTTAATTTAATTCAAGCTTGCAACACATAATTTTTATTCTAATTAAAATATGATATTGCAATATTGTAGCTGCCTAGGGCAAACAGGACACATCACACTGCCAAACCAAAGGGAATACAGCTACAGCTCTGAAGGCTGGCAGGAAAAAGGGGGCCAACTTTCTGAGCCCTCAGCGAAGGGCATCACTGGTGCTCTGTCTGGAGGCTGTGCTGTCTCTGGTATCTGCAGGTCCAAGCTGGATTTGCTGGCCCTGCTGCTGGGAACACTGGGAGCATGGGTCTGGTGGCTGTGGTCACACATGCCCTGTGGTGCTGCACTGCCCCATTGTCCTTCCATTCCTGCGCAAGAATGCAGCAGCAGCACAACCCTGGTTAGTTTTACTGCTGCCTTGTCATGTGCTGCAGTTGGCTCATGTGCAGCAGGACTCAAATAGTTCTGGGAAGGAGGAACTGCCCGGCAGCAGGAGCTCGAGGGATTCCTATCACGCGCTCTCAGAATTGAACAAAACAACACAAATAGACCTTCTGCATAATGACTCAAAAAACTGTTAATGGCCATCTTTAGTAACATAGCAACAGCCAAACCCTTGAAAAGAGGAAGTTTTCATTGAGAAAGCATTTCATTTTTAACATTGAAATTTGGTATAATGCAGAGTATGAAATAAGTTTTGAAAGGAAGCTGATGATTAAGAAGAAATGCAGTGGGCATTTAATAAATGGAAGAACCGCAAGATAATTAACTGGCATGCATAAAGATTCATGCTTTATACCAAAATTTTAATTTTGCACATAAATGTGCCTGATGTAGGCAGCATTTAATCACCTAGCTGACAGGAGTAACTACTTTCATTTAACCTTGACTGAAGATCATGAATTCTAACAGGTTTAATTGGATACATCATTTAACAGAATGAACAGAGCAAATTTTTCTCAATTCATAGGTTCTGATTGACATGCACCAGCAATAAGGCGTTGCACAATTAAAGCTGATCTGTATTCCTGGCCTGGGCAGCAATTGCCATAGTGATGTGACACTGTTTGATCACTGTGGCACTGAAACTATACTGAATTTCCCCTTGTTTTGAAAAGGGCAATGCTTTAAAAAAAAGAGAGAGAGAGAGAAAGAGATTTTGGCACTTTAATTTTTTTTTTTTTTTTTTTACATTAATCACATTTATATGCACAAACTGTAAGGGAAGGAACTTGTCTTGTTATCAGTAACTCAGGGGAAAGGAGGAAAAATGGTATCTTCTTTTATCCATTTAGCACATTATTTACAGAAAGTCAAAAATGGGAATAGTCAAATGAATTGTAACACATTAAGGGCCTGATTGTTCTGGGCTTCCATTTGAATAGGGAGTAGTGCTGTGCGGCTCCACTCCTCACCTGCAGCTTGGCCTCTCTGTCCTTGTCCAGATCCGTTCCACACCACAGGTAACTTGCCAGCTGAGTAGGGGTACTGAGAAGGGGTGCTCATATTGCAGTGAGGTAGATGACAGGGAAGAAGTGGTACCCAATAGTGAGCTATATACCTTTCCTGGCATGCAATATTTCTTATGATAAAACCTTGAAAAGATCTGTGCAGGAGCTGGCAAGTTCCAGTTCCCCATGTGGCTCCTGTCCATCCACACACCACCACTTTCACTGCCTCTGGCACCTTTCATGGGTCCTGGGTTTGACCCTCATGAACTGAAATAGTTCTTCCATTGTTTAACCACATGTTTAACCACATATATATATATATATGTATATGTATCTTCTATGTCTCTGTTCACTTATATATTCACTTCAGATGCCTCCTTTTTATTTTATTATTTTACAAGAAGATTTGCCAAACATTGCATCTTATCTTAGGAAGGCAGGGTAGAGCTCAATGTGTTTCAGCCTGACTCAGTAGAGCCAAACTGCAGTAAAAAATCATTCCTAGTTCCTGAAGAACCTGCTAGAAACAGCTTCAAGCAAGTTCTGCTCCCCGCCATGAGAGCTGCAGCATCCGTGGTCAGCACAGCAGATAGCTTTTCTGCTTTTTTCTCTCTCTGTCCCCTTGGGTTCAGTTCCTAAGTGCTGGTCCTTAATCTCAGTCGCAGACCTACTGCTATCCATTTGTCAGCTGTCATCTGTGTATAGGCAATGTATATACATATTGAGCAACAAGCTTTGCAGGAGCCCACTGCAGTGGGAGACGGAAGTCTCGGGGAAAGTTGTAATCCTGTTTGGCCTAACGACCTGTACTTTAAAATCAGGACCACCAGATGTATTCAAAAAGCTTTCTTTAGTCATTTTAGAGGCCTCTAAAATTCTATTATTTAGAATATCTCTGTCTGATGTATTTCCAACATAATTCACTGCATAAAGCAAAGCTATTTGCCAGTATAATTTATCACTCACTAACATTTTTGTGTTTCAGGTAAATGATTGGGCCACATCCCCAGCCTCTGCAGCCACATGATGTGCCTTGGGACCAGAGAGGATGCTTGTCTTCATGCACGGTGGGTTCCCATTCAGTGCCTGGATCTCCCCTGTGCAGGTTGGAGAGCCAGGGTTTGTTTGGCTTCACTCAGCCTGGCTGACGGGACAGGTTTCTAACACCCGCGCTGCCTGCTCTCATCTTGCAAGGAGGCATACAAAGGCAGGAGGTAATGTGTCCCCCCATTCTGCTCACTCCTGAATACCTGCAGGCTGTGGGGCTTACAAAACTCCTACTGGGCCTTTCTTTATATGGTATCTTTGGGCATCATTTAGAAACATTTGCTCTGTAATTTACTCTGTTTTTCCAAACCTTCCCAATAAAATATCTGTCTACCCCATCACCCAGTTCCTTTTTACATATGTGCTGCACACAGGTACTGCTTCATGCTGTCTTCAAAGCGGGAAGCAATAGGGTGCTCTGAGAAGCTCATTCAGCCTTACTCTAGGGAGATTCCCAGCAATGTCGCCCCTCAGTCTCGGTTGTCCCCAAGGTGCATAGAGCTTGTCAGCAGCACAGCTGGGATAAAACACAACCCACTCCCAAGAGCCATGCTCAGCTCTGACTTTCCCTAGGGAATACCACTGAGTTCTGTCAAGCTGCATGGGTACCTATTTGCCAGGCTGAGTTCACTGCTGAAGGGAATTTCACCTCTTTCACATGTGTTTTGCTGGCTGCCTGGACAGCCCCAGGCTCTAGCCACTTGCTCTGTCCGTATGCACCTAACACCACCCCTTCTCAAGTGCCTCATCATGTTGGGGTCTTACAGCACCTTTCTGAACTTTCATTTATCAGCTCCCCAGCCAGTTCACCTTCTGCACTCAGAGTCATTTGGGTGCTTTGCCTGTGACTCTCCTGAGTTGTGTGTCATTCTTGCCTCGTCCTCATGCTCAGTCATCCATGCTGAATTATCTTTCACTCCTCCCTCTGGGAATAACTAAGGCTTTGACCCAGTGGGACTGTTTGTATGCTTAAATGCTTTGATAGACGAGACACGGAGCTGCTTGCTCCCAAATCTAAGGTGGTGGGGGATTTCAGGCTTCATTTTTAGAAACGGTCTGTGCATTAGGAAGCATAGTCTAGCTGAAAGTCAGCAAAGAACACTGACTTGTGCATCTTCGAGTATTTTATCTATTACATTTATACCTTTCTGTTCTCTTTAGTTTCCAAACAGCCATCTTTTCAAGTTTTTGATCTCCTGTAGAGGACATGTGTCTGTAATAAGAAATACATTCTATTATTTCACTTTATTTCAGAATCCTCAGGAAAAAGGTGACATTCCTTTTTTTTTTCCCCCCCCTCTTTTTACTGATATAAGATCAAGTTTGTAATTCCATTTTGAAGCCTGTTCCGAACAAGTAGGGGAAATCGGAAGACCAGACACATTTTTCCTCAGGTTTTCCCGAATCCCCCTTTGGAGCATGACCTAGACAAAATTCTGAGCGCGGTTAATGTTTACACCATTCTTGCACTATGTAATTTAACTTTCAGAAATATAAAATGGGACGGCAGAAATATTTTTATGTGTTCTTACAATGTCCAAAGTTGTTTCTTACTGTTTTTATTTGAAGGAACTAGACACAATCCTGGCTGCCTTAACCACTGCCTTTGAGAGAGCTACAGCTGAGAAAATCCGCTGCCAGGAAGAAGTGAATAGAACTAACAAGGCTATTGAGCTGGCCAACAGATTAGTGAAAGGTCTGAGGTGAGGTCCTACAGGGCAGGCTAATGAAGCAGCCTACAGAAAGCACTTCTTTGTTATACACTACTGATCTGGCAATAACAGAGGCACTTAGCAAAGAACCTGATGAGCTGAAAAAATTATGTCATTATCATTCATTTTTTTCATAATAGAAACATGGTTTTGACCTTTGCATTTTCTTACATTTTTGCCTCATTGTGGTATATATTAACTGTAAGATTACCTGGTAACTAACCTGTCCATGAACATTAAGAGAAGAGAAATAGTCGATTGTAGATATTGACAATGAAGGCAATTTATTAAAATGCGATGACTATATTTGTAACAATTAAACAACGCTAATGATACTGCCATGGGTTGGGATACATGGAATATAATACAATTTGCACTACTTAGTTAAGCAGTATGATAATTCTCTGATTATCTCTCTGAGATTTGCAATGGGTATTTCAGGAGAGAATAAATAATGGCAAAGCCATGAATTATCAAAAATCCATATTGTCTGTTGATCCAGGCTGGCTCAAGGGAATCCATACTCACTGATGGATTTTTCATTTACCATTCATCTACTGATGAAGCTGCTTTTTGTACACACACTTTTTACAGCTACTTTATTTTATTGTAACGTTCATTTAAGAAATCTCTTGTGGTGCCTCACTGCCATTATAGGTTTTGTGCTCTTCTACCCAGTACTTTCAAGCTGAGTTTGATAACCAAACATGTAGTAACCAGCAAAAATAGAAGATCCATTTGTTATTAAGCAAAATTATATGGCTGAGTGTGGCTAGTGGAACTTAAAATATAAAACAGGGCTTAGAGTTATTTCCTGAATCAATAGAAAGGATTTATTGACTAGAGGGGAGACAGGGCAGTGCAGAAGGCCCATTGTTTCTGTTTAAAGAAGCAAGATGAATGCATTTAAAATGTTAACATCCTCCTGAAAGTGTAATATATTTTTTAGTGATTAATAATGCCTGTAAAATTAAAACATGTACCAAATACAGAATAATAAAATAAATAACATATCAGACCTCTTTAAAGTATGACAATAAATGATTGTTCTAAGGGTGTCTGATAATAATATTTTCTTCCACCTAACATATCATATTGTTTGGTTCTACCATGTGCCTCCTGCTGGGGCTGACAAGTGCTGGAATAGCATACATATAGAGATGAAAGGCAAAGTGTGTGTATGTTGGGGGGGGAGGCATAATGAAAAATAATCTAAAGGAGGAAACAGAGATGAAAGGAAAGAAGGGAAGTTGAGCCATGCGCTAGATGAAGACAGTAAAATGGGTTTTAATGGAGAGCTCTTCAGCTGGTACCTCCCAAAGCACCAGCTCCATGAAGAAGGTGGCCAGCTCGACAGATTGGGGATGGGAAATTGAATTCATGCCAGTTGCTAGCTGTACCACACTCAGCCGCAGGCAGTAATAACCATATGAATGCTATTTGGTGACTTACAGGAAAAAAACAGTTTAATCCAGTCTGTGGTAAACAATAGGTCACTATTTACCGTTAGCAAAAATGTAATACTGACACTGCTGTACCGTCAGTCCGGGTTGATTCTTTGCCTTGTTTTTGGCTGAGGAGACACTCTCTTATTTCCCTGGCTGTATGGTTAGGTTATTGCTGTGAGGAGAATTGCTCAAGAAATAGGAAAATAAAATTGTCTGCAACGTTTCTTACAATAAGCAAATATGTAACAATTTCTTTATTAATCATTCTTTATAAATATACCTTTAGCATGACAATAATAACAAATAAGCAAATGTATGTGTTTTCTTCTAATTCTTATGGAAATTGTTGACCAAACAGCAGCAGAAGCGATAGCATCTAGCCAGGATCTCAGGGAAAATCTTGCACCAAGTGTCATGTCAAATCTCTTACTGAGTTTATGACATAAAAGATCCTGCCCAAAGTAGAAACTGGTTTTTTTCTGCATTGTTCTCTGAGCCCTGGCACGCAAGGACTATTTTGGGTGGTTGTTACTCTGTACCAAGGAATGCTTTGCTTCTGACAGGTGCCAATTATGCTGTGGACATCTGCCCTGGAGGCATTGAATCAAGCTGACAACTCATTTTATATCAATCAAACAACAACCATTTTCAATAATTTCCCATCCAGCTGGGACTGAATTTGCACAAGTGATCTATGTATTAGAGACATTACCAATCCACAGAGACATTCAGAACTATGATTATATTCTGTTTTCCCACAGAAACTCTTGCATCTGCACAAGAAAGCAATAACTTTTTCCAGTATGCAGGAGGATGCTGACAACTCAATTCTGGTCACTCACTGCCAAACTCAACTTGCAACAGTCACCTTGTGTCAGGCTAGAAGGGGATTTTTTATGTTCAGGCTTGCAACATGCAAATCCTTTCTGTTGATCCTCTAATCGATGTGAATCTGTAAGTTAATACTGAAGTACTGTTTAGCCACAGCAGTGGGCAGGTTTTGATTATCAGTGAGTAAATGAATGTTTCTTTAGCCCTGTTTTCTAAGTAGAAAAAGAGAGCTGGACTTATCAGCAGAGCAGTATTAGGAACAGCAAACGTGATATATTAGGAAGAGAGAAATGTGATGCGGAAAAGTGTTCCAGATCGCAATCCTTCATTCCTATAATAGTCAATTTTCAAAGTGTTACTGGAATGAGCCAAAATCTCTGACCGCTTTGCTTGAAAAGCAATAAGGTAAGTGAGGGCTCGCATATAATACCTTCTTCACAGCTCTGTATTTTTAAAAATACACAGTTAATCAGAAAAAATCTAGCAGCTAGGCCATTCTCTTTCTGACCTGTTAAGCCACCATGTTGCTTATATGAACTTCCTTCAAATATTTCATAGAAGAGTATATTTGGAGGCAATGAATTGGTAAAATGTTCTTCTGGAAAGGACCAAGATGTGCCCCTTGCTAGTGTTTGAAGTACATTTGCTAGCTGACTGGAGCTAGGGGTGACAACTAACCCACAGACCTTGGGAATGTGGTTAGCAAGCCAGAACAGTAGGCAGGCTCACCTTCTTCTTGTATTCAGCTGAGTGCTATGCCCTGCTGTTTGCATAAGGGGACTGGCTTTTATTATTCTATTCTCTCCCCACTACGGTGCACCAGGGCAGCACAAAACCAGATCTAGTGCTTGGATATAGTATTTGCTTGCTAGCAATTGTTATAGTTAAGGCTGCACTGAGACTTCTGTCTTAACCTCCTGTTCTCTCATGCTCATAATATTCTTAAAAAAAAAAAAATCCCTTTCAGCTGAAATTTTTCATGCTTGTTATCAGCTGAAATAGGATTTTTTTTTTTTTTTTTTTTTGCAAGCCTGAATAAAATTCATTCACTCCTATTTGAATTATGCAAGGAAGGGAGTGTGGGGAGAAAGGTCTCCTTTTTTGCACATTCATAATTCACAAAAAAAGGCTGCATATTACAAGCTGAAACTTTCCAGGTGGCTAGTTTTGACTGAAGGGTAGTCTTCATGCTAATTACAAAGAGAGAATGACTGAAAGAAAAATGAAAGAGAAAAATTAAAAATGACACATATTGTGATTAACTCGTTTGTTTTGTAGGTGTGTCACACAGAATTTCCATTGTGAGCCACTTAGAGCAAGTTTAAAGTAACAATTTCATTTAAGTTAGGATGAACTACTATAATTACATAATATCAATGTTTTGTACTGCAATTTCACTAAGAATCTCCCTACAGAAGCTGCATAAGCTTTTACTTATGCAAATGTGGAAGCTCGCAGTGAAATCAGTGCAGAATCTTATGAATCATTAACTTTGGCCAGAAAGCTGGTCTGTGGAAGGAAGGGAACAGCATGTAGTGACATGGACTGCCTCTGTGTCCCGAGTCTCTGAATGCAAGGCTGCTATGGAGAGTAACTCTGAGTTTTTGCAGTTTGTTCCAACTTATTACGCTGTTGAGGACCCCAAACCACTACAGCTTCAGTATTCTCTTTCCTTGCTGTATTCCCGTATATTAGTGAACATAACAGGCTGCACATGATCTGATCAGCACTGTGTGACCCTCTACAGTACCAAAAGATTGCTTTTGCGAGAGAGTACCTGGCCAGCACACATTGGGAGTGTTAGAACTGCCTCCCTTAACCCATGGGAAAAAGGTGCTGTGAAGTAACCTTCTGTGTTCTCATAGAACACCTGAAAATAAAACACAAGCATATAAATAAAGCAATACAACTGTGATGTTAAACACCTGAAAGCACAGCTGGTAAAAGTTCCCATAATGATTGCTGACCTTGCTCCACATGGAGCAAAGATGAGTTCAGAAATTCCCCAGCACTAAGTTCCCAGTAACCTCTTGGAGGCGAAAGAAGGACTGTTGGATTCAGTGCAGGAATCCTCATCTGTTTTTTCCCTGACTTTTGATTGAAGTGAGGAGAAATGATACTAATGCTGCTTTTTCTTACAAAACAAAACAAAAAACAAGTGAGCGAATGCTGAGACATATCAGCTTCTGTAACCAGGAATTTCAAACTTAACCTTTATTATTCCGGGTCCCCATTCCAGGAACAAAAGGTCTTGATGCAGTCACTGTGCGGATGGATGATCCAACAATTGCTAAACAGAAAACTGGCAGCAGTGCCTAGCAATACCATGGCCACATAAAAAGCCCCTGGCCTTACATGTGTAGTCATCATTGGCACATACTGATCAACCCTCAGTGACAAGGATCAAATAGGTTGAAGTTAAACCTGGTTCACATTTAAAAGTTACCTATTTGAGTCAAGAAGGAAAGGAGCCAGTTGGCAGCTACAAGTACTAGTAAGAGTAAAAACAGCTGCTGAGCTATCGAGGAAACATGGAAATGATTTTTTTCCGAACTCCTTATGTTGCACAAGGTGTTTTCTTAAAGCCCCAGGAACCATAACAACTCTGCTAAAGCATTTTACTACTTTAAGCTCATCAAAATATAATGAATGGGATACAGTACACTGGCACTGTATCCCTTGACTTTCACCAGCCCTATACTGGTATGATCTTTACAGGTGTGTGTTGTACAGCAGGTATTTCTTGCTTGGAGGCCCCGTTTTAGTAAACAACTTGTAAGAAATGATTGACCTTGTATGTGACCCAGTACTTGCAAGTTATTTATGTTTAAATTATTTTTTAATAGTCTGTTATTTTCTCTGTCAGCTCTCTCTCTGATTATGTTCTGCAAGCATTCAAAGTATCTTCCTCTGAAAACTGCCTTCCTACACTTGTATGATAGTTATCTTAACTCCCGTGGATCACAGTGCCCCAGACACATTGACTCTGGCTAGATTTTTACTTGTCTATTTTACACCCTTTTATTTGTCGTATCTACACCCTTGAATGCACTATAGTTCAATGATTGCAATTTGAGCACTCTTTTCTACCTAGCTGAACAGTCCTCCCCAACACACCACCATCCTGATGTGTAATCACCCAGGAGACATAATCATTCACTTAGAATAAAAATAATTCTCCTACCGTTTGCTACTCGCCTCCATTCTGCCCTTTTTCTCTGATTTATTACACTATATTCCTTATGGAAATATTTTGACATCCATCCCCTCTATTCAAGTCTTGTACCCACCCTTTGAGGGAGTGCTTTGAACAGAAGAAGGCCACGATGAGTGGGTATCTCATATACTCACCCTTTTATTCCAGTGTCATTTCCCCCACCTCCTCATTATATTCCTGAGCCCTTCCCCTCCTGCTAGTTTAGCTGTGCCTACTGCCCCTCCTACAGCTACCAGGAGTCCTCCCTTCCCTCCCCTCCCCTGCCCCTCTAGTAAATGACAGAAAATATTTCCTCACAGCCTCTGCTATTCAGGATTGTGCCTGAGTTTATCAGGATCCCGAACCCCAGCCTTGCCTAAGCTCTCTAAATCACTTGACCCCAAGAAGGTTGCCACAGGACAGCACTTACCTACAGCGCAGGCTGGAGACAAAGTGCTGTTAATGCACTGAATTCCTCCGGCTCTGATCTTTGCTGCTTAGTGAGACTGCAAGAAAGTATTTACTGAGCCAGAGCACTGAAATTATTACTCTTTAAGCTTAGTCAAAATTACTATGAAATTCCTTAATTAAAAAGTTCAAGCTGAGAAGAAAAACACTTTTGAATTCAGCCATCACAATGCTCCGTTCAGTGCTGTAGCTTCCACCTCTTTTTTATTGCTACCTTCATTTTCTGATGCTACCTTATATGCTGCCTGTTGGTTTTGCTTGTTACGATGAGTGTCCCACCCCTGACTGCCACCCCCATACTGCATTGACAAGCAGAAAGCTCTTTATGCTGAGTATTGATCTAGTGGTAGGCATCAGCTCAGGGTAGAAAAGCATCTTGAATTTCTTGGTCCCCCAGGAGCATTTGATTCAGGGAGAAATTTCGTGGTGTGTTGAGACTCAGAAAGTGGCTGCAATTCAGTAAATGCCGGTTGCAGTGCTGAGTCTGAATGCATGCTGAGGTTTTGCTCTTTCTGTGGCGATAAGCTGTGTCCTGGGACAATGAATTCTGCATGTGTTTCCCCAGTGTGCAGAAGAGCAGAAACAGGACCACGCTCACCCCACTGCCAGGCTGAAGGTCTTGCACTCAGGGACACGGGTTTCACCACATTTTTCACTGATTCTCTACAGAAAGCTCTCTAAATGAGACGTTTAGACCTAAAGAAGTTGAATCAGCTTCATTGTTACTCGGGATGTGTGAGGCCAGTTTGGAAACATTTGGAAAGCCTGACTCAGGACATTTCACAAGTGTCACACCTGCCACAGAGCCGCGAATAGCAGTTGCACATGCTGGAGACCTCACTGCACAGCATACCTTTTACTAGCCTCAGAGGGCTGACCCTGGTACACAAATATGCATACATGTGCCTCACTGTGCTCAGAGGAACTAATTTCTGCCATTACAAACCTAGAAAAACTTTGCTACAACCCAGGAGATGGCTCTGGTGTCACAACACAGCTAGGAGCAGAATTACATTGATGTTCCCAGATGCCGTTCATTAGCCTACAAGTAACGCTTGTATGCAAATCTGCTTTCCATTTTCAATCTGTTAAATCTGCCTATGGACAGTAGATACACACAGCTGAACTGCGGACACAAAGACACTAATATACCCATGACAGGCAGCCAAGAAGTGTGCAGAACAATTTCAGGCTGCAGAGGACACCAGAACACCTGCTTGAATTCAGTTTTTGAATTCATAAATGACCGATTTCAGCAAACCGCCGAGTCTGAAACCATCAAATTCTAAGGTATCTGAAGCAATGCAAAACTAATTCCTTTCCCTGGCCCTAAGCCTTTTGCATCAAAGGCAAGGCAAATTGAAGGGCACTCAGTCTGCAGCCTGCAGGACACCATTGCCTTCAGGGACTAGCTGCCTTCCACAGACTCGGTGGCAGGCTGACGAGTCAAATTCCCAGTAAAGGAAGAGACCATTTCATACAACCAGTGACAAAAGAAAATCTCCCATTGAAGCCTAACCATACAGTAGAGCTTCCACTAAGGTTCGAGGTCCTACAAGTACCTGTTACCTTTTGTTGTCTTTTTAGTACCTCCAGTAGCACACAGCTTCCCTGCCTGAATGCCAAAATACGAGTGTTAATAACTGTAAATCAAACAGCAAGTTCTTCAGAGCACAGGGAGGCCTTCAAACACCTCCACGTGCGGATGGCACAACACATCCATGTTCACGTGATGCACCTGAAGTTGGGAGCCTTTTGAGCTGTGATACAGGGTGCGATCCTAGTAATTCTGCTCAACAGCTGGCTCCGCCAAGTGGGGATTAGCACCCCAGCATTTTTCTTCAGTGAAAGAGGCTGGCATGGTTTGTACGTTGGCTCCTCCCAGACATAACCATAGGAAATAGTCATAGATCTGGATGTTCAGTGTGTATTTATTAGTGTTGAATAGGCAATAGTTAGCTAGATTTTCTATTTTAAACCTCCCTATGATGAACACAATACAGTTCACAATTTTCTTTGTCCTGTTTCTAGTAATTGAAGGTTTAATTACTAAAATCTATGCTTACAATAAATGTTTAGGAAAACAGAATATTTGAGAAAGACATATATTTCCTTATTAATATGGTTTGATTTATAGATTTGTAAACTTACCACTTCAGCCTGAACTCATAAAGCAGAAAAACTACTTTAAAATTAGATTGACAGTGCTTTAGGGTGAATTACGGATACTTGTTTTGGCTGCTGACAGTAATTTCCTTTGGGATATTCTTCTGTCTGAAAAGCTGTAAACGACAAGTCTCACAGCAGCAGAAATAGAAACGAAGACAAACAACCAAAAGAATTAGATCAGCTGTGATAATAATCATTTTGATGCTGACTTCGGCTTGTTTGGGTCTAAAATAAGTTTATTTTGTAGAATTGTATTTATTTCATAATCTGTATTGTTCAAAACACTTATCCACAGTGAATGTATCCATGTGTCTACTCTCCTAGAATCACTGTGTCTCCATCACAAGAAAAACAAAACTTTTTAAATCACCATAAACCTCTTAGATTTATTTAAAGTAAAAGCCGCAAAAGGGGAATCTCGGTGTTCCATTCTATATACCATATAAATGCAGCTTTCCCTGGTACATTTTTCCACTCCGTATAGTGCTAACCTCTTAAAAATCATATCACTATATTATTAACTGGAGCCCAGGACTAAATGGAGCTGCTTGCATCTGTTGGACCATTTACCCAAGAGACCAGCTACAGTACAAGCACTACCAATGGAAGGATTAGTGAGCCAGACGCATCAGTCAGACACTCATTTCCAGCTTGGAGTGGCCACGGTTGACTGCAGTTAACATCTGACCACTGGATGTGTGCTTCTCCATGTGAAAGTCAGAGACACTGAAAAGTTAACAAGAGCATTTTCCAACAGAAGTGCTTTGGAGGGTGTATGACATTCCTTTCTGCCGTGGCAATGCAGATGATTATACATCTTGTGTAAGCAGTTACTGAACATGCAAACTGGGAAGTGGATGCTAAAAATCTTTGTACTATTAAATAAGGAATCACATCCAAAGTAATTGAGAGATTAATATACCATTAATAGTAAGCAAATGTCAGTTAATATCAGTTGTACTTACATATCTTTTCCATCATCAGAGTGCTTTAAAGGCCTTCTCATTTACACATAGTATGTCTCTGAAATAGGAAAACAAGGCTTTGCCCATATGAAGTCAAATTCAAAGGACTTGACCAAAGAATATCAGCAAGCCAGTAAACTCAAAATTACACCATCAATAAAATCATTAAGAAAATCCTTCACAAGGGATGTATTTTTACGTTTAGGTTGCAGGATTTTATTGGGCATAGAGTTGAAAATTATGACCCAGGTGGCTGACTCTTCAAGCTTCAGGCTTGCCCTGCAGTCTACGTAAGGGACGTGTAAATGTTCTCATATTTATCATAACTGAGCTGTCCTAACAACTGAAAGATGTTTCCAAAGAAACAAGTCGGTGATGATCCAGGCATTAACACCTGCATGCATTTGCCCTGTCATGGTATTATCATCACACAGTCTTCAGACAGCCTCTGACTTTACAAAAATCAGTGTTTGCATCGCCATTATAAAGTTTCTTACTTTAAAAATCTAAAGCTTGTAAGGAAACTATTATTTCAGAGAGCAAACAATAGAAAACTTGAAATAAAGAAGCAAACATTTAGTTAAAATCATTTTGGGGAAAAGAAAAGCCTTCAAGAATTTTGAAAAAGGCACAGTCCTTCTTTGTGACTTTGGGGAGCTTAAAGGAACTTCGAATGAATTCCAACAATACCACAGCTGTATTTTAACATAAACTATGGGAACTCAAAAAATCCGAGGCAAGGAGATGCCCCTTACTTTAGAAATATATACATTTTTGACATCTGTCTACATCACTGCATTTTGTGCTGTTATTTACATGGGTGAAGCAAAGATGGTAGCAATTGTGCTCACTTTGAACTGAACAACTGCAGAAGATACAGAGACACAGAAAATCACCCCTTGGTTTCTGAAGAGTTAAATTGCATCTGCAAACTCTGTCAAGTTCCACTTGGAGTAAGCTCTGGTGTCTTGTGCATTTCTGCCGCTGGTTATTCTTTATTAAACTTTCTGTTTCTTCAGGAAAGACAGACTTGAAAGAAGGGGACAATCCTGAAATGCTTAGTCACTTTTATATTGTGAATTTTACTGACGACATGAAGGAGTGACAGAATCCTTCAGTTAACATAATTCAAAAGAGAAGGGGGAGGAGAAGGGGGAGAAAGATTATATAAAAAGGTTTTATATTGCTTTTTCAACTGAACTGTTTTCAGTATAATGTCACGCTTTTAGTGTGGGGGATTCTGCATATGTCGTGATTCTACAGATGTTCTTGCACACTACATGCAGCTGCACTATTTGTCATGGGCAAGTTTAATAGCAAGATGCTTGCTATGTGTTCCCTCTATTCTTAGCCCACCGAAAAAAAAAAAAAAGAGTAAAAAGTGAGGGGAAGAAAAGCCCTATCACTGCCTGACAGTTTCCTTCCTTCCCTTCTTTATGCAGCCTTTTGAAACAGTTAAAAACAAATTTTGGCAACACCATCTTCTGTACTAAATTGTGACACCTGCAATTGCAGCTCCATTCCCTTTGCTAGAACGATTTGTCAACTTTCTACTGTTCATAATGAGAAGTAAATAATTTTAAGTACCTGAAGAGGTCATATTCCTAAGAGTGAAGGTTCTTTCAGTTTGAGCCTTCAAAAGAGAGAATACTTTCTGCAAAGTCCTGAGTTCCCACTGACTGCAGAGGAATCTCAGGAGCGCTCCATACCTGGATATGGCAGAGGCACATCCTGTCAGAAGTTTTGCAGAGGCAAACTCAGATCTGCTACTCCACTGATTTTCAAACACTGCATCTTCTTTAAAAGTATTCTCCTTACTAAATTTTGTTGGTCTAAGGCCAGTGTGTTACTCAGCTCATCAGAGGGGACCATACCCTTGGGTTCCACCTTCCTGCAGCTGTATCCAGGAAGCAGAACAGGACTTTCCCAAATTAAACAGAAAAAGAAATCTAATTTTTTCTCTTGAAAAGGAGCCTACAATGTGCTGTCTGCTAAGTGGCAACAGAGGTAACTGAAGAACTGGCAGTGCAAGGAGAAATCTGGACTTCAGAGGAGGGAGATTGAAAGCTGAAGTAGGAGCACATCCAACTAACCTGAACAGGATAAAACTTGAGAAGAGGGTACAGCTGTAGAATGTATTAAAAGTGTTATAGCTTCAGTAAGCATATGAACAAAAATAGATGTTATAAATGAAAAGTATGAATTTAATTACTTTATCTCCTTCAGTACAAGAAAGACATTAACCTACGGCTCTCATTGAGAGAGACCATGCTTAGCAGACCACCAAGATATGAACATCTAGAATTGTAACATGAAAATATACGTAAGTTGCGAGTGTGGTTGAAACTTGAGTGCTTATGAAACACAGAAAGCAAAGATGGATCCAAAAGTTATACTTTTTTTTTTTTTGCCAAGGAAAATATTTTAATAAATATTTCTAAATAATATAA
>NW_009923747.1:0-1517 GCF_000696875.1 Nestor notabilis
TGGATGTACTGGTCCATACTGGGCTGCACGGGTCTATACTAGGCTCTAGGCCTCTGTATTTGGATGTACTGGTCTATACTGGGCTGCACTGTACTGGGCCGTACTGAGTTGTACTGGACTGTACTAAGCTGCATTGGGCTGTACGGGGCTACACGAGTGTGGCAGCACCTGGTGCTGGCTGGCACCGACATGGAACAACATGGAACAACATGGAACAACATGGCACAACATGGCATGACACGGGATGAGATGGCACAACATGGCACTACATGCTAGTGCAGGCGGGGGGGCAGCGCGGGCCCAGGTAAGGCTGGAGCATGGGATGGGGACAAGGACAAGGGGACCCCACTGTGGTGACGGTGGTGGCAGCGCTCAAGGTGTGTGAGGGCATGTAGGGGCACATACAATGCACATGATACATGTACTTGCATGACAATGCTATGTCTGGCTGCATGCACATGATACATGTACCTACATGCACATGACACATGTACCTACATGCAATACACACCTGCATGCACATGATATATGTACCTATATGCACAATACATGTACCTACATGCACATGACACATGTACCTACATGCAATACACACCTGCATGCACATGATATATGTACCTATATGCACAATACATGTACCTACATGCACATGACACATGTACCTACATGCAATACACACCTGCATGCACATGATATATGTACCTATATGCACAATACATGTACCTACATGCACATGACACATGTACCTACATGCAATACACACCTGCATGCACATGATATATGTACCTATATGCACAATACATGTACCTACATGCACATGATACATGTACCTACATGCAATACACACCTACATGCACATGATACATGTACCTATACGCACAATACATGTACCTACATGCACATGCAATATACACCTACATGCACATGCAATACACACCTGCATGCACATGATACATGGACCTATATGCACAATACATGTACCTGCATGCACATGCAATACACACCTACATGCACATGCAATACACACCTGCATGCACATGCAATACACACCTGCATGCACATGACACATGGACCTACATGCACACACAATGCCCTGCTGCAGGCATTTGCTATGTGTACCTACATGCACACATGATGCTTGCTGGCATGTCTGTGATATGTAGACATGTTCCCATGCTGCATGCACACACAGTACATGTGTGTGCGCACATAACACACGTGTCCATGTGCAGGCACACACGGTACATGCAGTGGGATCGGGACCAAGCACCGGGGAGGGGGGGCTCGGTCGGAGGCGGGAGGAGGAGCAGCCCCGGCGCCTCCGCGCGCGGTCGCAGAGACGCTGCCTTCATCCCCCTCCTCTTCTTCCCCATCCCATCCTCCGTTTGATCTCCATCTTCCTCTTCCTCCCCCTCCATCTCTTCATCCCCGTCCTCTTCCTCCCCCTTCTCCTCTTCCTTTCCCTCCCCCTCCTCTTCCTTCCCATCCTCCTTTCCTCACCCTCCTCTCCATCTCCA
>NW_009923748.1:0-1418 GCF_000696875.1 Nestor notabilis
CAAGGTTAGCTTTGGGGGAATCGAGCTCTTCCACTCTCGGCTGTCACCCACCTCTGATCCTCACCCCAGGGTGCACCCTGTCCCACAAAGACACCCCAGGGGGCCACCGTGGGCCAGGTACTATGTTTAGTTTATTGGTTAGTAGTGCACCCCAAGCACCCCAGGGTGCCCCAGCACCCACCCGGGCGCCCCGAGGCCGGCTGCTCCGTGATTTCCATCCTAAACCTATATCCCGGGAACGCCTGGGAGGGGGAGATGCGACGGGAGAGGAGGGACCCCCCCGTTTAGACCGCCTTGGGCGAGCTTCGTGCCATTGTGCCCCCGCTGCGTGCACAGGCTGCGTGCTGTGGCGTGTACACGTGTGCTCCCGCACACGCCAGGTACACGTGTGCTCCCTCGGCGCGCTGTGTGCGTGCTCCTCGTGTGCTCGTGTGTGCCCGGTACGCGCTGCATGCGAGCTCTTTCACGCGCTCTGCGCGTGCCCTCTGCACGCTTGCCACGTGCGATGCTACACGCGTGCTCTCCTCATGTACCCCATGTGTGTCCCCTTCATGTATGTTGCTGCCTGCACGCTGTGTGTGCTCTCTCTGAGCATGGCATGCGCGCTGTCCCCACACGTTCTCTCCATGTACGCTCTGCACGCTCCACGCACGCTCCACGCACGCTTTCTACATGTGCATGCTCTCCACATGGTCCATGCAGTCTTGGCTGCAAGCTCTGGGCATGTTCTCTCTGTGTGCTCCTCATGCTCTCTCTTGCATGCTCCGTGCATGCTTACTGCATACATGCTCTCTCTGCACACCTCTGGCACCCTTTGTGCTCTCTCTGCACACTCTCTCTGCGGCAAGGTCTGTCCACATGCCCTGAGCATGTTCTTACATGCTTGTTGCATGTTTTCTCTGCACACTCCACGCACGCTCTCCCCACACACCTCATGCATGCTTGGTGCATGGCATCGCTGCACACACTGTGCACACTCTCCCTGTTGTGCACATGCCTTCTTGCACGCTCCATGCACAGGCTGTTTGATTCGTGCATGCGTTCTGCATGCTCCCTGCATGATACCCCTGCACCCTCCATACACACTCTGTGCGTGTTCTATCCATGTCCTCCTGCACTCTCCATGCATGCTCTTGCGCATGCTCCATACGTGCCCGTTTACATGCTCCACGCATGTTCTCTCTGCGCGCTCTTTCAGTGCAGCGTGTGCACACTGTGCTCCGTGCGTGCTCCATACATGCCCTCTTGCATGTTCTCTCCATGCACAACACACACGCTCCCTCCCTCCCGCTCCCCACACGCTCATCCCGGCGGGAAAGCCATGAAAGCGGCGCCCCAGGAAGAGAGGGGACGGAAGAGGGGAGCTCCGGGTGGGATCAATAGCAAATTAGTGACTTTACGCCGAGCCGGCCGGTGCC
>NW_009923749.1:0-1790 GCF_000696875.1 Nestor notabilis
CCCTTCAGGAGCCTTCTCTTCTCCAGGCTCTGAAATACCATTGCTCTGAAAGCCATTTCAATGCATGTCAGTGAAAACTCCATGCTGATGCTTTCCCAAATTCATCCTTCTGGATTCACCACTGTCACAGCAAGTGGTCTGCAGTCCTGCTGCAGGGATAGAAGCTGTTGTGGATGGTACCTGAAGGTCTGCACCGATTACACCCCAAACTAAATCCACTTTGGGAAATTGAGCATCATCTCTTTGACCCAAACATCTCCATCCCTGGTGCTCTGATGTGCTGTGAAGATTGATGGACTTGATGGTCTGTTGCAACACCACACGCATCCCATGGTCAGCAGCTGAACCATGCTCATGTCACCCCTCGGTGCATCAGTCACCCCAAAGCCCTTGGGGTGACCAAAAGGCACTTGGTGCTCCCAGTTCAGGTGACAGCCACCAAGGATCGAAGCAGAGCCAGGGCTTCATTACACATTAGAGCTGATGAGCAGTGGCTGGGGACAGCCTCTGGGTGCAGTGGGACGGATGCTCTTCAAAGGGGAAGCTGTCATCTGGCTGGATTCACCCAGCTGAAAGACAGGACGGAATTCCCATGCCAAAACGGCATTCCAGTGGGATGGCTCTTCTGCCCTGAGGCCAGATCCAACCTCGCTCCATCCATCTCCAGCACCTGCAACACTGCCCGAGGCCCATAGACGGTGCGTGGCTCCAGCGGATGCGATGCAGGAACACAGCTCACGGTGGGCTCCGCTGCACCACCACACCAGTGACAACAAGAGACCCGCAGGGCACTGGGGGTGTCAGGTCTGTGGGTCCTCCAAGACTCTCCAAGACCTGTTTTTTGGTTTGGTTTAACTGGTGAAGATCCTCCAGAGCCTTCAGTACCACTGAACCAACAGCTCAAACACGTGCCTGGGTGGCCAAGGGCACAGCCTGTGAGAAGTCCCCACAGGACAAAGGATTATGGATCAAGTCAGACCAGACGTGGACGCCCCCCAAAGACAGAACGAGAGCCAGGGCAGGGAGCGAAGCCTGCCTTTGCTTCCTCACTTCCATCATCTTCCCTGCCAGCAGCCAAGGTCACTCACTGCCATCTCCAGCGATGCACCCGCTCTGCATCCACACCCTCACACAGACCCTCTGGACTTGGTCCCAGGACACAGCATCAGCCACTGGAGCTGCTCTAAGGTCCCCCCTTAACCCCCTAAAGAACCCTTCTCTTCTCCAGCTGGTCCAGCCCAGCTCTCCCAGCCTGGCTCCAGGGATGGGGATGCTCCTGGTGCAGGTTCATACACAGCTTTAAGCTCTCTGAAGGCTTTGGACACCTCCAGCTGCGGGTGGCCGGGGATGGAGCTGTCACCCCGTACGTGCTGCGCATTCCCAGACGCAACCTGGATCACGGCTCTGAGCCCTTCCCTGCACAAAGGAGCCCCACGGAGCTGACATGGATTCAACCCCCAGTGAAGAGCATCAGGGATGTTACAGCAGGGGACAGGGCAGGAGCTGCTCTGAGGAACCAGCTCCTCCGCTAACACACATCTCTGCTTCCTGAACCAAGGATAGATCCTTCCCTCCACAGCCAGCATCCAACACACACCAGCACGGGGCGGCCACACACCTCCTGGAGCTGCCCTTTAAGCAGAACAGGATGAGAGCTGGAATTCCACGACGGAAAAGCAGCCATGGGATGCTTCCAAGCTGGCCCCACAGTGATGTGGAAGAGAAGTTGTTCATCTTATAGCGTGCGAAGCAACAGGATGGGATTGTGGAATCACATCCCGGTGTGGAGC
>NW_009923749.1:1851-3094 GCF_000696875.1 Nestor notabilis
CGGGCCCCCTTCACATGGGCCCCCCGCCCGTGGTGCCAGATGCTGCTCCAACGGCCCTTCCCTGAGGAACAGCAAACAAAGCCCCAGCCCGCGGCACAGACCTTGCCACAATTCCTTCCTTTAGGAGGAAACCATCTGGGAGCAGATGGCTCCGTGCTCCCATCGGGATGCAATGAGCCATCTGCTCGCGCACGGAGCCGGATCACCACTGCCCATGGCTGGGGGACACAGGAGTGGGATCGACACCCTCAGAGAGGGGTGAAGCCAGGCTCCTGACAGAGCTCCGAACAAAGGGGACCCAGCTGTGGCACAGGGAATGCCGGCTGGCACCTTCACCCCTCTGCACCCCCACTGTCCCGGCTCGCGGGCAGGAGCAGCACGGCGCTGGCATCCCCAGGATGGAGCAGTCCCCCCTTTGCTGCAGCTCCCACCACAGCCCCAGGCAGGGACCAGACACCTCTGTCTCGCCAGGAGGTGACATCTGTGACCCAGCGTAATCCCAGGCACTTCCACAGGAGAAGAGACGGGCTTGAGGCCACCCAGGCAGCGAAACATCCACGCGGGGGGACAGAGGAGATGAAGGAGCACAGAACCCATCTCACTCCAAAACTGAGTAGAGGAACACGCAGGGATGACCACCAGCACCCAGCCGCGCTCCAGAGCCCCACGGGCTGCCGCAGGCTCCGCACAATGGCCACAACCTCAACAGCAAGAGGACCTTCCCCCCGCCCAGGGGCAGGCGCAGGCCCAAGGCCAGCAGAGGATGCTCTCTGGTGAGCACCATCTGGCACCAAGGAGCAGCTCATAATATGCTTAAAGTCTATTTTAACACACAAAAAGCTGCCTGAAGCTCACAGATGAGGATTTACCTGCTAATCACTGGGTTATTTTGGGATCCTACCAAGTGGAACGAGGTTTCCACGTGCTGGTGCAGGGCAAGAGCTGCAAGGAGGGGATGGAGAGCTCACAAGTTCATTAAAGGCTGAAGAAGCTGCATTCTGAGGTGGCATCAGCAAAGACTTGTACCAGCCCGTCCCTCTGAGCGGGACGGACCTGCCCGGCCCCATCTCGTGCAGTGCTGGGAGAAGGGCTCTCTGGAGAGCCACGACCACCTCTCGAAGGTGGAGCTGCAGCTCTGAGCCGGTGGCGGTGTGGGTACGGGGTGGAACCCACCGGAGGGGGGCTGGAGAAGCAAAGCAGCACCATGGTCAGGAGCAGAGCCCTGGGCGCAGGCTGGAGCCTC
>NW_009923750.1:0-242 GCF_000696875.1 Nestor notabilis
CGAGCAGACAAAGTGCTCTTTAATCGATTGTGACTCTTCGCCATAAACTTTACGAGGGAAACAAGCCCACCAGGACCCTCAGACAGAGCTGTCAATTAGCATCAGCAGCCAGGGGTGGAGGTGGGGGTCAGCTTTTGGGTTAAAACACACACACACACAACCCTTGGAGGGGCTGGCAGAGGCCCTCCACTCCCCACCGAGCTCTCCTGGCTGCACTGCTCACCGGGCCACACCTGCTAAAA
>NW_009923750.1:301-976 GCF_000696875.1 Nestor notabilis
ACCTTCTGCATGAGGCTGTCCAGGCCGTAGTGCTGCCTGGGCCTGCAGCAACGACTCCCACAGCCCAGAAAAGGTGCAACAAAGACCAGGAGGAAATTACAAATAGTAATAATAGAAATACTAATAACAATCGAATTGGCAATAGTAATAATAACAGTAGTAGTATGAAAGGTGACTCCTGTTTGGAGGGCTTGAGGTTTAACTTTTCTCCTGTTCCTGTCCCTTGGCCACTCTCCCCCAAAATGTCCTCGGCGCACACACACAAATACACCCTAATAAGGGGTAAAGGATGGGACAGGGGTGAGAGTAGGGGTAGGTGGAGGGGCAGGGAAATGGGCACATGGCCAAGGCCAGGGCAGGAGGGGAGGGCAGGGAAA
Source organism: Nestor notabilis (assembly GCF_000696875.1). Classification (NCBI taxonomy): domain Eukaryota; kingdom Metazoa; phylum Chordata; class Aves; order Psittaciformes; family Psittacidae; genus Nestor; species Nestor notabilis. The sequence continues at coordinate 679 of NW_009923750.1, forward strand.
GGGCAGGGGCTGCCCGGTTGTACCTTGTCATTCTGGTAAGCGGTGACGGCGATGAAGTCGGTCTCGGGGAACACGTAGGTGCGGAACGTGCTGTAGGGCAGCTTGAGGATGTCGTTGGCCCGAACTATGTGGAACCTGGGCTGGTACTTGTGCATGGAGTTCAGGATGGTCTGGGGGGGCGAGAGAGCACAGCCCGCAGCTGCCGTCAGCCTCACGGTCCACGTCGAGCTACCTCCCCAAAAATTCCCTTTTCTCCCGAAAACAACCAAAAAAAAATATTACAAATTCAGCCTGAGGA
>NW_009923750.1:1001-2021 GCF_000696875.1 Nestor notabilis
GCCAAAGAGGGAGATTTCTTCTTTTGTTTATGCCATTGCATGATCTGCCCCCAAATAAGGAGGTCAGGGGAAGGCAGGCACAGCAGCATCTTTGCGGGTGTTAAGCACGGCAATAAAGCAGCAAAAAGGATCTCCCCATTTCATTACAACCCCGCAAACGCGAGGCGAGTTTTCAACACATTTCTCGCCGCTTTTCATATTTCCTTCTTTAAAAAAACCCCAACCAACAAACCCTAAAAAAACACTCTACCTCCCCCCCAAAAAAAGTTAAAAAGCCTCTCGATTGGTGTCGGTGGCGCAGAAACCCGTACTAGCCTCAGCCAGCGCCTGCGACGTGAAAGGAGCGTTTCACCATGAGCCATGTTAAATTTATATCTCGAAGCAGCGCTGCAGAAGGAACAGACGGTTTTTTTTTCCCCAACCAGGTGTTTGAAAGCATCGCCAGCACCGAAAGCCACTCTCTACTCCTCTATCTCCTTCTCCTTTTTAATTTTATTTATTTATTTTTAACCGAATTCATCGCGATTTGGCTGAGGATTTTCGGAAGCGGCTGAATCCCCCCGAGCCGCGCCCGGGGCCGGTCAGACCCACTGCCCCTTGCTGCCTGTATCGGCAACGTTTTCCTGCCCGACGGCGATTAAATAATTCCCCAACCTGCTGTGGTCAGGCTGAAATGCAGCATTCACCGCCCGGAATTGGTAGGGGAACGGCGAAAGCTTGAGTAATTATTGCCAAATAACTTCGGCCAAATGGCTAAATAATTATCACTTCATTTGAAGGCAATAAAAAAAAAAAATCCCCCCCTTTTTAACGCCAGCAATAATCACCTGATGATGAACTGTCAGATCGCTACTATATTGATATCATCTAGGTGGGATTTATCATGAAAATGGTGCAAAAAGTCTCATTCGGGCGTGTAAATCTGCATTCCTTAAAAAAAAAAAAAAATAATCATCCTTCCCTGACCAGATGGGCAGTGGCTAAACCCTCATCTCCCAGATTTAACACAGTCCGGATTTT
>NW_009923751.1:0-1525 GCF_000696875.1 Nestor notabilis
GTCTGTTTGCCACAGGGCTTTTATAGGTTTCTTTGAAGGACTTTGTACCAGTCACTGGCAGAGAAAAGGTTTTGGACTGGATGAATTGGAACGTTCTCATGCTGGTAACATCCCTGTATTGAAAAACTTCATTCATGTCTGAATTGTTGTCCTCTCTGTAGACTCCAGCACTAAATTACCTGCTGTTTTACTTGGGTTACTATTGTCTTCTACAGATTTTTTCCTGTCAATTCCTAGTAATGAGACACTTTAACAGTAGATTTTGAATTATTTCACAGAACTACACAGAGACCAAACTATGCCAGTTTGGCCACTAAGTGGAACGGTTTGTTTCCTTAAAAAAAAAAAAAAAAAAAAAAAAAAAAAAAAAACTTTTTTTTTTTTGGTGGCGTAGACCAGCTCTAGAGCACTGAGCACAAAACATCACTACAGGTTTCAGCCGTAATGAAAGCTAGTGGTGCTCTGGGCCATCAGCTAATTAATTTCACACAGTTACATTTATCCAGTTACAAAATACAATATACCAGAACAGGATATGGAAAAGACTTTCCATGCTCATGATTTCTAATCCCTTGTCTCTCCGTGATGATACACTGGAACTAATAGATCAGTTCAGTGTCAGAAGTGGACATCTGTGTGTCCACTACTGGCAAATGTACAGTACTTATCATGGAAATCAGTATCGTGTTAGATAAGTCAAGCACAGTCTGGATGGAGAAAATAATTTTCTGCTCCTATTCTAGGTTAGTGGCAGCTTCTAACACAACCATACCAGCAGCCCTCCCAAATTTAGCTGCTGATTAGCCCTCTTTCTAGGGAATAATACTGGCCTTCCAGTTCTTGCATGAAGTTCTGCAGAAACAGAACCACAATTACATATATATGTACTATATAATTACATGTGCTGCTCCACAAAAATCTACCAGCAAAGCTTTTCTGTCAACAGTTTGCATTTCATGAGTGTGCCACCGCAACATTTGTTTTAATAAGAGCAGCAAAGCATGTATAGTTTTAGCAGAGAATTCCATGGCTTCTAACAAAGCTGAGGCAGCACAGTCTCTGATTTCTGGTACCTCGGGACCATTGCTTGCAGCAGCTGAGTGCAAAGAGCTGTGTGAAATGTACAGTGTGGTTAGCCAAGTGTGAAAGGGAAAAATTGCTGTGATAGCAAATTACGCTTCCTTCTACGTGCTAGGAGAAATGTGGTCAGGCAAAAAAAAAATGACATCCCTTTGTCAGTTTATGCCAGGCCAAATGAAAGCCCGGGAGAGGAGATAGCGTTTTAACTGATAGCTTTGTCTTGTTCGTGTGACTCCATGAATGTGACCCAGCTGCTGGTTATTGAAGTATTGCCAGCAATGGCTGGGAAAAGACAATCTGCTATAGATAACTAGCGCTAGAGGCAGAGGATGTGTGGAAGACAGAGAACAGAGAGGATATTCAGCGTTTAAACTAAACTTTATGGTTTCTCATACGTAGACTGAGTTTGACTACGCATGGAACAGCTTATGAGTGCTTTCCTGGA
>NW_009923752.1:0-1248 GCF_000696875.1 Nestor notabilis
GTGTGAGGTGGCAGCAGGGTCCCAGCAGAGCAGGGGCAGCTCTGGCCACCTTCAGTGAGTGCCCTGAGCAAGATGATGCATCCCCAGGGCCTGGCACCATCCCTGGACCCCTGCCCACGTTGCTGCTGGCCCCAGGCCTGGGAGGCACCAGGGTCTGTCCCCATCGCTGGGTCCATGGGCAGCACTCGCTGCCTGTGTGGAGTCCTGCCTGCCCAGTGCATCCTCTGGGCCGTCTGTGTGACTGGTGATCCTATTGCTTCCCTCCGCCACCAGCCTGGAAAGCTGCTCTGGAGCTGAAAGTGGGTCTGGGGTGGGGGACAGTGCTCCACAATGGATGTGCTCTAACAACCCACCCCAGTGCTCATGATGCTTCTGACCTGTGCAGGAGCCCCAAACCTGCCTGCCCTGTGCCCATCCCAGCTTGTTCTCCTGCCCCATTCCTCTGCTTGAGCCTCCACCTCAGCCCACAGCAGGGCTCTGCCTCCCCTTTCATCAATCACAGCAGCACCAGCCCCAAACCCCCTGGTCCCAGCAGTGCAGAGAAGAGGGAGGTGAGTGGTTAGTGGGCTATGGTGGGGTCGGGCAGCCATGGAGCTGGTTGTGGAGGGGACCCTGAGCTCAGCAAGACCCCCACTGAGAGACCAGACTGTGGCTGCTGCAGAGCAGGAGGCCAAGGGGAGGTGTCAGTGTTGTGGGATGAACCCAGCCACCCAGGAGACCCTGCTCTGGCTCTGCCTTACAGCAGCAGGCAGGAGAACCGCTGTTGGGAGAGACGGGGTTATCTGGGGAGCTCCTTGCCATGGGGTTAGTGAGCACAAGCTAAAGCCAAGGGAAAGCAGCCAGAGCTGGACATCGTCTGATCTGTATCCCCCTGGACAGAGCCGCCCTGACCCTTGGCTGAGGGCCCCTAAGCTGATCCACTGCTGTAAAAAACACCAGCTACTAAGAAGGAGAAAAAAATGACTGCTGTAGCTGAACCCAGGCCAACATCCACTCCTGGTGTGCAGGGCTTGATTCTGCCCTGAGGGCATCACAGCACTGCTGCTGGTACAGCCAAAACTTAATGCTGACGTTGTGTGCCAAACCCGCACAGATCCTGACGCCCGAACCCCGGAGAACCCCGTTAGAGGCAGTTTGTCCACCTGACGGACAGAAAGCAAAGCACAGGCTGTGCCCCCATCCCGGCCCTACAGCAGTGCCACCCCCTGCTCCTGCCCGCTCCTGCCCGCCCGGCCCATGGCCGGGGGG
>NW_009923752.1:1293-3583 GCF_000696875.1 Nestor notabilis
GGGGTTGCGTCGGGCCCCCGCTGCCGGCAACGGCTCCCGCATGCACCAGAGGCACAAGAACAGCTGTGGAGAGACAAAGGGAGTGAAGAGAGGAGCCTGGGAGCGCCCCGGCAGGAGCAGCATGAGACCATTCCCCATGACGGGTGAACCGGGGCCCCAGGAGAGCCCCGAGCTCGGGCTCTGGTGGGGCTCATGGCCAAATCATCGCTCTTTGCCTCCATCTTTCAGCAAACTGGCTTTTGCTGGACCTTTATGGCCGTTACCAATTGTTATTGACGGTTTCCTCATTGTCCTTTTTCCACTCAGGCTCTTTTCCTCATTTAACCTCATGAAATTTCTTGGAAAACGAAGGCCAATAGGGAAATTTTCAAAGCCCCCCAGCCTGAGCATCTTCCTTTCCATGGGAGGCAAAGATGCTCAGCAGCACTGAAACCAGACTGCTGCAGGTTAAGCCCAGGGCTCCAGGAGGAGGCCACTGTTCATGTCATGGCGAAGAGCGCCCAAGAGTTAAAGTGCAAAGATAATTTGTTAGTAACAGTAGAGGAACAAGTCAGGAGCGGTTAGTACAGGCGGTTAGTAACAGAAGCATGGCACAGTCGGTCTTAGAGGACATACACGCTGGAAGAGAAACGAAGAGAAAAGCAGCAGCAGTTAGTTAGTTTAATTCGGTTCAGGAATGTGTTAGTAACAGATCCACTGGCTTAAAAAGGAACTGAAAAGCTTCTGCTGATAAAACCGTTTTAGGCTCCGAGTCAGCAGCAGCTCCACAGGCAGAGCCAGGAGGAGCCTCATCTCGTGCAGGAAGGAGCTGCCCGGCCCTGCCTGCACCAGAGCAGCACCTCTCACACCACTGACCCAGCTTTTCCGTTCCCCTTTGAAGCCAGCGCTGGCCGGGGTTAGCGGGAGGTGAGGGGAGGCGTTAGTAGGGCATGCGCTGGCCGGTTAGTGGGTTAGTGCGTTCTCGGTCCCGGTTAGTGGGTTAACTCCGGAGCACGGTGGCAGCATGCAGAGCCCGGCCCACTCCCAGCACCTCTCCCAGGAAGGGGCTGCTTGCATCCAAGGGGTCTGGCTCATCAGAGCAGGGGGTGTTTGGGGCTTTGCACTGCAGCGAGGTTTGGGAAGGTGTTAGTGGAGGGTTTAGCCTGTGCCACGGAACCTGTTTCAAAGGGATCTGCCCCAGTCATCCTGCTGGGGAGGCACAAAGCGCCCCGAGCAGCATGTGCCCCACACAACGCGTGCTTCCCACCCCCAGCACTGGCGAAGATGGGCTGCAGGGAGAGGCAATCCCGCAGTGCACTGCAAGGCTCCAGGTAAGGGCGCTAAAGGAGCTGGAGGAAGCAGAGAGGGAAGGGGTGAAAGCATCACTGCCGGTGCCTGCAGGGCTTTTGCAGAGACAGCAACGGCTGCTCTGCGTCTCCACCGAGCTCCCACTGCCTGAGGAGGGAAAACCACAAGACGGAGCAGAGGAAAGCTCTTATCCTGCCTATGGTGGCTGAGCAGCGCTCATTGCTGGGAGGAACAGGAGCAGTGGCTCTGCACCGTACCCCAAGAAATAAGGCTGGGAAAAAGGGCACCCAGGACAGCCCATGTCCCTCTGCATCACCTCCTCCTGCAGCACTAGTTCCCCCTGGTGCCCATGAGGATGCTTCTCCATTTTGGACTTCAAGGGGCTGTAACTCCTGTCATGAGCTGTGTCTGCCCTCAGCCCTCCTGCCTGCCCGGGGAATGCTCACTGGAGCAGGCAATAGTCGCAATGGTCAGATCCACTTATGGATCCATTGTCATCCCACATAGCCCTGCAGAATCCATGCCATGGGCACTTCAGGAGGAGGGTTCACTGCCCATGTCCCTCCCCATGCTCCCAGATGCTCCACATACAAGGTGTTTCCTCAAAGCAGAGTAAAGGCAGGGCCCTGCTGGGACGTGGCACTGGCAATGAAGCAAGCACCGGGGCTTTGCTGAGAGACAGAGGGACAGGCAGATCAGTGGGGACAGCCATGGTCCCTTTGGGATCTGGCCATTGTGTCTCCTTGAGGAGCTGGCACAGCTCCGCTCCCATCCCCTTCCCCTTCTCCCTCCTCACACACCGCATTCAGTGAAGGGGGTGGGTCTCATCCTGCCCATGCCCTGCCCACTGCTGGGGAGGGCGCATGGGGGGACCCGTGATGGAGCAGCGGGAGGGAAGGGGACCCCAGCACCTTGTAGGCAAACCATGCGCTGCAGCCCCGTGTCCTCAGGTGTCCCCACTGCTGCCTCCTCGGCTGTGTCCCCCGCAGCACCCAGGTGCGTG
>NW_009923752.1:3619-3830 GCF_000696875.1 Nestor notabilis
AGCATCCGGGTATAGGAAGAGACGGTGGCTCCGGAGCCCCGGCTCCCCTCCAGGCACCAGGCAGGCACTGGGGCTGTGCCCCTGGGGAGCAGAGATGCTGTGAGACTCTGGGCAGCGCAGCGGCCTCCCCCTCCCCACCACTGGACATGTGTGGGGACACATCCTCTCATGCGGGTGGCCCTGGGGATGGTGTGACCCCATGGACCCACTG
>NW_009923752.1:4128-4509 GCF_000696875.1 Nestor notabilis
GAAGAAGGCTGGCTCCCCGCTGCCCAGAGCCCTCCCAGGTCACAGCATGGGGCTGGCACCGTCCATGTCCCCCTCCCCGCGGTCCTACCTGTGGTGACCAGCTGAGCGGGTGCCGTGCAGTGTCCCCCTGTCCCGTCCAGCTGCTCCGACGTGGGGGCCGTGCAGGGGACTGTGTGTGAACAGACCTCAGGTCAGTCATTAGCAGCTGCAAAAGAAAGCAACCAACGCAGCAAGGGAGAGAGCAACGCTGGGCTCTGCTGCAGGCAGCAATGGGGCAGAGGCAGGCAGGGTGGCAGTGGGGAGCTTCAGCCCATGGGGACCTGCTCCCTGCATGTATCTGCTCAGCTGCCGCTGCTTGCACCCAGTGCCCAAGGCAAAGTC
>NW_009923752.1:4590-5552 GCF_000696875.1 Nestor notabilis
TGCACCCAGTGCCCAAGGCAATGTCACCTCTCCCTCCTGTGCCTGTCCCCTTGCAGAGCAGGTGGGAGATGGACCACCAGGCACTGGTGGGGCACTGGGAAGGACCACGCCAGAAATGATGGCAATGCTTCAGAATGTGTCCCTGTCTACTGATGGATGCCCCTGCCCTGGGAGCAGGGACTGGCCCTGCCCTGTGGTTTAACTGGGTTGCACTGGCAGCAGGTCCCAGGTCCCTCCTGTGCCTGTCCCCTTGCAGAGCAGGTGGGAGATGGACCACCAGGCACTGGTGGGGCACTGGGAAGGACCACGCCAGAAATGATGGCAATGCTTCAGAATGTGTCCCTGTCTACTGATGGATGCCCCTGCCCTGGGAGCAGGGACTGGCCCTGCCCTGTGGTTTAACTGGGTTGCACTGGCAGCAGGTCCCAGGGGACACGAATGCCATCGAGCATCTGGCAGATGGATTCCCTGCCTGGACCCTGCCTGTGGTGGGGCGGTGGGATGTGTGTGCAATGGAGCACATCCCAGGAGATGAGGGTGAGAAAACCAAATCTGTGCAGACAGCACTTCACCAAACACTTGTCCTGTGCATGGCAAGAGATTGCCAGCCCTGAGCTCCTGACATAGGGTTGGTGGCACTTACAGTGCAGAACACACCAGAGTGAAACAGGGGCTAAACCCCTCCTATAGTGAGGAGGAGGATGGAGAGGAGCACTGCAGGCAGGAGCAGGGAGGTGAGGGCAGCCGGGAAGCTGCATGTGTGCTCCTGCCACGCTGCAAGCACGGCACTGGCTGCTCCACTGTGGAGATCTCTGGGATGCGGATCCAGGCACCCCTGACTCCCTAGATCCTGCAGGACGGGCAACATGCCCCTGCCCTCTGCCCTGCCCATCCCTTGCTGCCACCGGTGCCAGAGCCCCGGCTCCGGCATAGCGCAGGCTCCGGCACAGCCCCGGCTGCGG
>NW_009923753.1:0-592 GCF_000696875.1 Nestor notabilis
ACCCAAAACCAGGCACGAAGCACGGTAACAGGCAGCTCACAGCCCCCTCCATCCTTCCCCCCTCCCTGTATTTCCCCAGATCCTGCAGGAACTTTTTACACTCTGCCTCTATCAAATGTGGCTGCACCTTGTTTTCCCCCCAAATGAATGAGAAGGAAACAGAAGGGGGAAAGAGAAACACAGGAACATCCCCCTCTGCTCAGGAGGTGTGTCGGGATCCCAGCGGGTGCTGGTTTGTCCTTGCTGTTTGTCCAGCGGCTTTTCCAGCTGCGGAGGGTGGAGGCTGGGAAAGGGCGGATGTGCAGAAGGTGCTCACTTACTGGTACCGGTCCCGGAAGGGAGAGGGGCATGCGCAGCCGCTCCCTCCCGCAGGTTCTGCTTTATTCCTTTCCTTCCCTGCGAAGCCCCAGCAGCATCTCCCTTCTTGCCATCCTGCTGGTAGAATAAAGGGTTATCAACAGCACCCATCCTCACAGGCGCCTCCGCTCCGGGCTCCCAAAGCCCATCCCAAATCAAACCCACCCGCCTGAATGAAAGGAGAGGGGGAGGACGGAGGGATGCCCGCGGGAAGAGGGCAGGGATGGGGTTTGGG
>NW_009923754.1:0-426 GCF_000696875.1 Nestor notabilis
TGGGATATGGGATATGGGATATGGGATGATCCTGTTTTCTCCTCAGATCCGAACGTGTTCGACACTCCCGAGGACGCAGCTTCTGGGTTTCTGGCATCGCTCACTCAGACTGTGGAGGCTGCAGAAGCCAATGAGACCCATGGTAATGGGGGGCAATGAGGTCTCTATGGGTCTCTATGGGTCTCTATGGGTCTCCATGGGTCTCTATGGGTCTCAGGCCACACAGAGAAGCGCCGCATCCGCCTGGGCTCCGCGTCCTCCCTGACCCTGTTCCTGCTGCTCGACGCGTCCCAAAGCATCGGAGCCCGCGACTTCGGGGACGCCCGGAACGCGCTGAGGGGGCTGGTGGAGAAGGTGCGACCCCCACAGACCTATAGAGACCCACAGAGACACATGGGGAGCCCCCTAACCCCCGTGCCCCATAGA
>NW_009923755.1:0-21048 GCF_000696875.1 Nestor notabilis
TGAATCCACACCTCCGGCAGCTCCTGCTGACGGTCGATCAAGCAGAAGACAAAAGCTCCCTCATGAAGAAGTACATGCAGGAGCCGTTATTCGTTGAGTTTGCAGACTGCTGCTTGGGGATTGTTGAGCCTCCGGAGAAGGAGAACGTTCTTCCTGAGTGAGCTACTTTGGGAACGCTTTTCTTTCCTTGAGACTTTTGCCCTGACAGGCCAGCAGCACCCCTGCTGATGTGGTGCACTGTGCTGTGCCCTTCCTCAAGGTTTGCTCGTGCTTTGCTCATGGGTGTCAGTGCTCCAGTTTAGAGTGAAACAGGGACAGGGTCGTGTTGGACAGATTTCTAGATGCTAGGAATTAAACTTGTTATTCTGTAGACATGCTTTGTGTTGGTAGAGAGACACTGTCAACCCTGGGAAACATTGCTTCCCAATGGCAATGTTAAATATATTTGCATTTATTTTAATCCACAAACTAATGTGAAGTGTTTCTGTTAACGAAACCTTGCTGCAGATGGTCAGACACCTTTACAAGGTATTCAGTGGTTTATTTAAAAGTGGCATATACACAGGAGAGCTGAACATTCTCAAGACTGACACGAGTAGCAAAGAGGTGGTTGTAGAGCATCTCTGGGGAGAACCCTGGCCCCTTGGCAGAGGTCATGCTGTTGACAAGGGAGTCCTAAAAATACATGGCAGCTGGGAGAGTGCACGTAATTCGGTTGTATAGATAAAAAACCAAAGTTCAGTCTTGCTTTTCCCTGAGACATCTGCCTTTAGTGTTACAGTTGGCTGCTACTCATTCTTCAGTCGCAGTCAGAAGCGTTATGTGACTGACCACTTGTGGTCAGCAAGAATAGTTGTACCCCCAACAGGAATCCAGCACCTAACAGAAATGTTTGCCTTATTTGCTTGCTCATTACCAGCCTCTTACTTCTCCCAGGTGGTGCCAGAAGTGTTCAGTTCACGTATTTACTGCTTAAAGCATTTGATTTGTTTTAATTATGTTGAGTGTTCTCATAGTATTGATATTTCCTCTAATATGTGCGTGTGTGTGAGAGGAGGAATGCCCCCCCCCCTAAATTTGAAGCATATTATACATACAATGCATTGATACAGAAAGCTCTGAGGTAGCAGCAGATATGGATGTTGAGTAATTGGAAAGCAGCAGCTCGCAGACAGTCCTTCCCTGAAGGAAAAAGTCCAATAAGTGCAGATGGCCAAAAGCTATGTTGGAAAGAGTTTTTTTCTGTCCAGTAAAATCTGGTTAAATCCAGTGATGGAGTAAGCATCCGTGTGGGGGCTGACATCTGCGTAATGCAGCGGAGACTTCTTACAGTGGAACTTGACAGAGCCCTGCAAGAAGAGGAGGAGGAGAGGTCAGCTCATGTTTCTGCCACATTGTGAGCTAATTTTGCTATTCAGACTAAGGAGTGCTTTAGTATATAGACAACTAGTGAATAAGGATAGAGGTAGACCACAGGAGTCCTAGTACAAATGGATTACAAAGAGTACCAATACTATAATTTGAACCTAAATTAGCTTAAACTAGTTAATTAGTAGTTAGTACAGTAGTTAGTACTGAACTTAGTACTGCTTCTTCCTACTCGTAACTGTGACCAAGCACAGACTACATGCTTGCACACATAATTTTATGCAACTTTATGCAAAAAATTTATCAACAAAAGCCAAGCACAGGGTGATTTGTAACCAGAGTGCAATTTCTGAGGGAAGCCAGTGTGGGTTGTGGCTTGTTTGTAGTAATGGTGTCCTAGACTATTCTGCATGTGCACAGGAGATTAAATACTTGAGGTTTGCTCCTCGCTTTCTGCCATGAAAACCCTCTGTGTGAATCAGTCTGTGCAGTTACCTGTTCATACAGAAGTACTGGGAAGTATTAATACACCCAGTGGCTTTTCCCCAAGTGGATTCTTTTTCATGTGTTCACCTGTTGTGCAACTTGAATCCCCTAAGCAGAAACCCGAGTACATAACAGCAGAGCCTGTATTAGGATCCTGTGCTCTCCATGCCTGAAGCACAGCTTTGATCAGTTTGTTCCTGAGGTAGAGGTAAGAGCTTTCATGAACTCAGCCCTGTGTCCAGCTTGACCCATTGATGTTAGAGTCATCCTTGTGTGTCAAGGCCAGTGGGAGAAGGAAGGTCTCAAGAGCAGACTTCACAGTTGCTCTGCTCCACAGCAGAGTTCAGGTTCCTGAACTCACGGCAGCTTAATCATGCTGCTGATTCAAGCGCATGAGGTTTGTTACCTGTGGGAGAGCTCTAATGGAGGTGATGCCACAGCCAAAGAAGCAGCTTTCCACCTTGTAGCAGTCGTTCTGAAGCACTTTGAGACACGCCAGCAAGGACAGGTCCCTCCGAGGCCCCGTTACAGTAACGGGTGCAGCAGCCAGGACAAGGCCAAGAGGCCAGAACTGAATTATTGCCTGCAGAGGCCAAGTTGTTTCCAAAGAGCAAGGTGGTTTGGCCGAGAGCAGCGCAGCTGCAGGAACAGAGAACACCTTTTCTTCACCCTCATCCAGTTCTGCTGCTGCCAGCGCAGCCATTTTTGCCTGACGAAGAGATGCAGAAAAATATTCTTGAACAAGATTCTCAAACAACATTTTAAAGTGCAAAAGTTCAGAGTCTAAAAAAGGCATCTTAAAGGGCAGGACACCCCCTGGGATTTTCTCCCATTTCATGAAGGAAGGCGTGAACTTATTCTGCAGTCTACGCTGCTACCCAGTAGAAGCAGCTGCGCAAGACCTGGCATCCATCTTCTGTGCTTCAGCTTGAGAACACTGTTCTGAAGCAGTGACAGTACTGGTTTTGTGCTGTTCCTTGACAGAGGTAGATTCTTTCTCAGACACTAAAAAGCCTCAGTCACTCAATGTTTTCCTGTACCAATGTACTTACTTTCCATTTCCTCCAGCCACGCTTAATAACACGAGCAGCCCTGCGCATCCTTTGGAAGCGATTCTTGGCTAACCAGGAACGAACAGCTGAAGATTTAAGTAAAAGAAACCTGAGTACAAAGAATCTCAGAAGCTCCTACACATGACATAAGAGATGGCACTTCCAGCTTTTCCATGTTCAGTTACCAGAACCACTCCTGTGACTTCCAACATCCAGTGTAACTGGCAATGTTACTCGTTATATTATGTCCAGCCCCACTGTACCAAATTACCTGCTTGGATGACAGTTGCAGACCATCTCTCCTTTGCTAGTTTCCTCTGTTTAAATCTTCTCCAGCAACACTGAATGCAAAATGCTTTCTCATTTAGCACCTCTGCTCTTCTAGCTTCCAGTTGATCCAGCTGCATCGGGGATACGAGCCCGCAGTTAATACTTGGGGATGGAGCTGTGCTCACAACTCCTCCCTCTTCTACAGCCTCTTGGTGTTTGTCAGAAAACCACGTGCACATTTCAGTATCTTACGACTGCTGCATTAGGGTTTAGAAGTGAGAGCACTTCATTGGTGCTTACTGGATAACATGTCAAATGGAAATGTAAGTGAGGAGGGGGAGGAGTATGGTGGGGAAAAGTGGAGACTTCCAATTTCATAATAGCAGCTGGCTTAAAATTAGCTCTATTGAGGGGGGCTCTTCTATGGCTGCATCGTCCAGTATATAAGCTTTGCAAAGTGCCTTCATCTCCTTCACCTCTTTTACAAAGAAGCTACTTAAGCCTTTCAGAGTAGCCAAGTCTGTCAGCTGAAGCTAAGAGAAGCTGCAGTCTTTACTGGAGGTGGGGGGATGCTGACAACACTGAACATGAATGCAGCTCCTTGTCTGTTAGCAATAAGGACGCCTTTAAACAAAGTGCTTCTGATAGTTGGATTCTGATGGGTATTTGATTTAGTTTAATAATTGGAAGGAAAATGCAAAGTTGTGGTCGCGCTGGCATTAGGAGTATTGCCTAACCCATGATAACTCTGCCAGAATCTCCATTACACAAGTACATTCCAGAGCTGTTAGCCAAGGCAATAGCACTCTTACCACAGCATTCACCATAAATACTTTGGTTTTGCCGCAGTACACTGAAGTGTTTTCTGCTCTCTTCCCTGTCTGCTCAGCAGTAGTTTTTCCAGTAACATTCTGAAGGATCTCAGAAACAACAGAGCGTGATGCTTTGTCCTCATCCACCACTGGAGTCTTGCCTGCAAATGGAGCATTGAAGAGAAGGTATCACCAAACTTGGAAATCAGGCCCGAGTAATTGTCTTTACACTGACATTTCTTGACCATCAGGAGGGCATACACCTACAGCAAGAGGGGAGGAGGTGATGGCTGACACATCACTAGATCTACCTGGGCTTATGGGAAGAATGTGACAGCCTAGATTTCACCATGTACTAGCAACTAGAAAACCAGCATGGCGTGTTTTAATTAGGATGTAGTTTAGGTGCTGTGTTATTGGCTAAGTTACAACCTATCCATAGGTAACAAATGTCATTTTGGGTAGATCTAGCCAATGAAGCAGACACACGGAGGGCTCAGCTGTTCTCACATTGTTTAAAGCCTCCTACGTGGAAACATTAGAAAGCAACAGCAATGCAATTAAGAATAGATTTCAGCAGCCCAGTCCTAAGAAAATCTGATGGAATAGCCAAATCTCAAAGCTATTGGGAACAGAACAAAAAGCAAGGAATTAGACTCCTGGCCTTTAATGTGCTGAAAGATGTGAAATGGAAAACAAATTCTACACAAATCTGCAGCTTTCACAGGGCATCAGAAGCAGCTACAGGGACATGTACTAAGCAGGCGCTTACTGCAGCAGTAAGAGGTTGTTAAAACCATTTCTGGGACATAGTAAACAAGTCTTTATGTTATGAGACAAACAGGTTAACCAGGTTAATCTATTTGCAAATAGAGGTAGACTTAATTCAGACCTGTCCTTGAAAGAGATTGTGTTGTTCAAGGCAATGCTGCATGAGTTTCTGCATGCCCAGTGCTGGAACTTGATGGTCTTTGTATCTTTCCATCCTGGATACTGTTTGCTTTTCTGCTATAAATATTTCTAAGGAGATGAGAGCATTTTAAGGTACTGAAAAAAAAATATAAGCAATTCTAGCTTACAGGAAGACATCTGGTGACTACAGTGGTGTTCGTGGGGCTGGGCTGATCAGGGAACCAAAAGCTTATCCCCGTGTTTAGGAAATGGTTTTGCTTTGTTTGTAGCTTATTACCTGCTACTAAGATAAAAAGCACTAGTAACCTATCACAGTGAGGCATTTCAACTAATGGGTTTATAAGTGAGGGAGGAGGATATGGTGTGTAAGTCATTTTCATTACTTCATTCCATTTCTGCAAGGTGCATGGATTTCCAGCCATTTTACCTATCTGACACAGGCTGGTACTTACTGGTCCTGCTTCCCACATCTTCTGGTTTTTAAACCCACTGAGTGAAGATGGGATTAATCTGGGAGAGAGAAGGGGGTTGCAGTAACTTTCAGTGTTGAATGTATCCACCTGATGAGCTCCTTTCCAGGGTTCGTATCAAGGATGTTACCTTGTAGACTGGACTGTGTTTTTTAAAGTCCATCCTCGCTCTTGCTTATTACAAAGAATCACATACAGAAGTTTGCAAAAGGTAGAAGAAGCAGCAGAATCCAGGTAAGGTAGAAGGTCAGCATGTTCAGCAAGAAAACAAGGTGGAGGAAAAAAAAGAAGGAAGGAGAAGGAATATAAGCAAAAAGGTAAGTGGTTTTCAAGTCTACTTAAGAATCAACTCTAAATCAAATTATACTGGGGGGCACCCCAAACACCATCATAAGTGTCGTTGTTCCCAAGAGGAACACAAAGAAACAGCAATAAGACGGAAGATTTACACTTTTTAAGAGCCTGTTGTAAGCATCAGACAAATTAGAAACTCAGGTTGGTGAGAGATTAGAAGAATACCTTGAGAACAGTGGTGTCTTTAGTGGTGAATACAGTGATTGCACCTGATCTGTGCGGTACCGAATTGGTGCAGTGATCATTTTACTTGGTAGCAGAGGGATTATCTAAAGAAACGTACCATTTAGCTCAGCAGTGTGATAGTTGCTTTTATCACCCCCTCTGGTTTTATTGGCTCCACGTGATGTTCTCAGTATTTCATAGCGCTCAGTGAAACTCTGGAGAGGGATCCTGACAGACAAACGTACAGTTAATCCGAGGCAAGTATCATTTGCTAGAGAGTAAGTAACTGATGTGTTGAGGGGGAGATGTTGCAGAAAGGCTTCAAAGATAGAATGCAAATGCACTGATGCCTTTGTAGTCATCAACATGCAAGAAAGTGTGGGCTTCTTGAAGGAATCCAGGGACTGCCTATTGCCCTGTAACAGTGACTTTTGACTGTAACAAAGACTGGGTGGGAATTGTTTTATGGTAACAGTGATCCTGAGCTGTCAAAAATACAAGTAGCTCAGGCCTCGTTCTCTCCACCCCCTAAATGTGGTCACAAAAGGCCAGCAAGGGGACTGGCTGCGATGAGCTGCTCAGTTTGGAAATGACTGCATTTAGACAAATGCCATTTATCATTTCAGTTTAGTTGCTGAAAATGTTACTGTGAAGCCACATTCAATTAGAAAGTTCTAGTACATAATAGTCCACATCAAAACATCTCTTCCCCAGCTTCTCAGACTGGAAAGGCACAGTGAGCTCTTGGACCACGGGTGTGCTATAGACACATCTGGAATTTGTTAGTATTTAGTGTATTTTTAAGAATCCCATTGCTTTAGTGCAAGTTGTGCTAGCACTGCTTTCTAGACTGTTACTGCACTTCTGGACTTGCTGAATGAGTAGAGTTTCATAATCCAAAATGCAGAACAACAGTCCACATTTGCCACAGGTGTTTTTGTCTCCAAAATGTGAAAGAGGTGCTCAAATAGGCTTAAACGTAAGCAGTGAGCAGAACATTCCAGACACCTTTGAAAGAATCAGCTTCCCAAAGAGACAGAATGCAAACTATTTGGATTTCCTGCTTATAAGATCCTCTGAAAAACTAACATGCCACTAATTGCTATAGAAATGCATTATGGAAGACACTGCTCAAGAAGTTTGGACTTACCTAACAGGGAAGCCTGCTGCGCTGATGGTGATGGCTTCAACAATTCCACATGCCTGAAGCTGGCTGAGAACCTGAGGCATAAATTGAGATGGGTCAGGTAACTCCTGTGGAAGCTGCTGCCAAGGCCTGCCCAGGGTGTGCTCAACCCAAGCCACGTGCAGCTCAGCTCAGCAGCCACGCCAGAGCCTGCCAGTAACACCCAGAGCAGGGTCAAGGCAGTGGTAACACAGAGGGACAGTCCTCATGTGCCCTCTCTTGCAGTACCCACACCCCCTGCACTGACTGAATGCAGCACAATATGAAGAGCCAGTGTTGGTGTTTCAATATTACTCGCATGCCATCAGCAAATTCTTCAAGTGTTTAAAATTAAGGCAGCACTTCTCCAGCTGCTTGTCTTGACGTCAGATGAGGTTCTCTAGTTATAGCTTCAGCATCTGTTGCCCTGCTCCCAAAGGCATGCTTGTTGGCTGATCTCATCTAACTTGTCCTAGACCAGACTCCAGGAGCAAACAAAGTCTTGTTGTGGGCATTCCCCATGAAGGTATCTGTGCGACCAGGACTGCTGAGCAGTCAGATCACCTTTACCTACTTTAAGGGCTGAGATGGTAGCACCTTAAACAACCCAGGAACGCAGTGAGTTAAGTTACATCTGGAAGAGCTGCTGTGCTTACTAGTTCCATTTTAAACCAGCATCATCAGTGATTCTGAAAGGACATTTCTCTTGGAAACTCCAAAGGAGAAAAAGCTATTTAAAAATGTGCTGTGAGAAGAGCTTTGCAAGTGACTCAAGATCATGAAAGACCCAGTGCAAATCCCTTACACAATGTCTCTGGGAAGCTTCTCACTGAATCTGTGAGGAAAGCCTTTTGAAAAGTTACCTCTTCTCTTTTAAAAGTCATTGCCTTGCAGTCGGCGTTAGGCTTGATGCAGCGGATGTAATGTGGGGTGGTGTTATTCAGAATCTGCATGAGATGTTCAAGTGAACCCTGTAGAAAACAAATACAGGTTTAATCAGTGTTGGTAATCACAGGTAGTTGAGCTGATCAGTGCTCTTCTGTAAAAACCATGCAGCAGTGTTTTGCAAGGCTGGCTTTACAGACACTGCATAAGCAGAGCTCTGCTCTAAGGGCAGCCTGAGCAAAAACTTCACTCTCTGGGTGCTTCTGTAACATTGTTGATGGTAAATTCAGAAAGTTTCCAAAATTAGAGCTGGGCATCAGCAGAAACTCCTCAAGGAACAGGCAGGAAGCAGCCTCAAAAAGGAAAAGGTAAAATTGGAGTGAGTTAAAACCCAGAGAATACAAGAAGTCTGAAGCTATTTCTGGTTTATAGCTGTTCTGCTTTAATATTATTTACTGATCTTATTCCGACTATACTGTTTCCTCATCTAGTTATGAAGATAGCAGTAGAAAGAAGAATTTTGAATAGGGTGTACCTTGAACTTGGACACCACTGTAACCACAGCTGCTCTGTTCTGGGGTTTGATGTTATTTTGGTTCCTTTCTGTCACAGGAAATAATTTTTGAAGCAAAAGGTCCTTTGAATTCTGCAGAACTTGGACCAGTTCTGGTGGAATGGGGTCCTGCAAACACAAACATCACTCATCAGGACTGGGACTTGGGCAGAAACCTGCCACCTTTGAAAATGACTAAAAAATCTGCATATATAAGTGGAATAGTTTCTGATGCCAACTGTGATGGCTGTCTTCGAACCTGTCTACACACACTGATTCACAGTCAGGTTCAGGAACACTCAGGAAATCCAGTCAAGTGTACAACTGCTCCTAGCGTTGTTCTCATACAACTGAAGTGAGCTAGAGGTCTCAGGACTAGTTTAATCCCTGCAGGACAGCCTGCAGCAGGTATTAGAAAGTCTTCCTTTTAATTAAGAGATGATCTTTGATTGCATGACCTAATACCACTTGCTGTAATTGCTGGTGGTGTCAGAACTGACAAGGGACCCTCATGTCTGTGGACTGTTCCACTTACTGCCTGATGGCAGAATGAGGCCACACGTTGAGTTTCCTGGTACAGCAGGATTTTCAGTAGTTAAGTCCATGCCTTTGCTGCTCATAAACTTACCTGAATTTGGGGGGAAGCGCTATATTTATGCAAGTGCTAATTTATGGTTATAGAAATGCCCTGATGTCATCAACTTTTCTGCACCCTCAGGCACGGAAGAAGCCCTGATTTGGTGATACGTGGTCCACTTAGTGCTCAGCTGAAAGTTCTGCTGGCAAAACATCTGCTGGTGCCAGTGATGGTTCACTGAAAACCAGACCAAGAATGTCACCCAGTCTTACACAGCCTGAAGGATTTATCTGGAGCAAGGTATGTCTATCCAGTCAGCTTCACTGAATATACTTGTTAGAGGTGCTTTGGTTTAAATTGCCTTAGGTCTGTACGATTGTTTTATTTTGGTTTTTAACAGCTCTTCCTGAAAATACCTACCTTATTTTTCTCCACCATTGCTGCCAACTGATAGCAGACTTTGCCAGCATAATGTGAAATAATAAAGTTAGGCTTCTTACTAAACTTGTTTCGACTTAAACATTGATTATTAGACAAGGCTTTCTCAATCCGAGTTTGAAAGAGGTCAGTGTTAGAGGATCTATTCAGACGGCACTCCTGCAAAAGAGACAAAATTGCAACATCTCTTATTTGTCATAAAGAACTGCCTTCAAAAGCTAAAACACTTTAACATCAGACATCTTACTTTTAGAGTTGCTTTGAGTATGCAAGCCCTGAAATACTGGGGGGAAAACCAAACCCCCCAAAGTGTAATTGAGGCTTCATATTGGAATCAGAATATCCAGGATCAGAGGGAAAAAGAACTTGGAATAGGAAGAAGCAGCGTCATGATGCTTCTAAAATATAAGCTCTGCAGAAATTTTATAGCTGACAAGCTTCCTTCTATAAAGTGGTTGTGTTTTCCTTGGTGGCATGGGACGGAAGGCAGGCAACCAGGCCAAAAGCATTAGGGGTTTAGATCCACGCTTACCTCATTCAGCAAAGAAAAAATGCTGAGAGGATTGCCCTCTATCAGATCAAGGCACTTCTGGTTATCCTGGTAGTTGATGAAAGACCACTGTAAGCCTTCAGCTGCATATTCTTCCTGAAGTAAGAGAGAACCCGGTTACTCTGCAGCAGAGGGCACTAGAGCCCAAGGAACTGATTGCCTTTTGCAGTCTGATGCAGTTACTGTTTAACAAATTAATCCCGGCCTCAGCCAACTCATCCAAAACTCAGCTCGTGTTCAACAGCAGTCTTCAGGGGCAGAAAACAAAGGAGGATATTCTACCCCAGGTAGCTTTATCAGAGAGCACAGCATGGCTCCTTTCCAAAGTAAACAGAGGCTAGAGTCACACTAAGCCTCTCCTGGCTATACTGGGGTTTTCCCTGAAGGGCAAAGAACGTGTGGAACTCTTTCCTTAGATTAGGACATAGCCCTAAACCAACCGTTGTGTGCCAGACTTTACTATGGAGCTGGGCTTCATTTAATGCAAAGCCTGATACAGAAGGCAGTGCAGAAAGATACTGGTTGAAATAATTCGTGCAATATTTATGCTGAAATACAGAACAAACTGTCAGGAGTGTTTAACAAGCCAGGCTCTGGCCAGTTACTCTAAAAGTCTCCTGCCAAAAGCTTGCTCAGCACAGCCACTAATGGCATTTAAGTGCTTTGGGACACAGTCAGGTCAAGAGAGGTAAGAGGGCAGGGAGGGATACTATAAACAGAGGTCATGAATCAGTTACGAGGAAAGTAATTGTGTGCTAGAACTTGCTTTCCTTCTTCACTGACCATTAACCCCTGGCACACTGGGGAGGGTAGGCAGGAAAAAAAAGGCTGGTTATATGAAAGCATAAATTACGGTCAAAGAGCTACTCATCTCCTCAATAAATTGACAAAACTATGCCATGAGGCAGAAGGCCCTCATGTTGGTGCCATAAAGAAAGCAATTTCCCCGACTCCAGTTAATGGCTAAGAGCACTGTCGTAATGTATCTGTAATGTGGGGGAATTCAGTGAGGACTGAAGTACATCTATTAGAGCAGCAGTCCAGGCAGGGACTCTGCAGCTTTCAGAGCACTCAGATGAGAACTGAAATTAGCAGTGTGTGACCAGTTAGGCAAGTGACTGCAGTGTATTTAGGATGGTGCAAATACCTTCTCTACTGTGAAACAACACAATCCATGTACCTCCTCACTCAAAAATAAAAGCTGATGCACAGTGTGTTTTTGTCTTTCAAGGTACTGGCATGACAACTGGGTTTATGAAGCTGTTCTCGCATGGCAAGAGGCCTCCATCAGGTACCACGTCCTCTTGATGTTTGGATTACAAGGTTCTGTTGGGCTCTCTGCCTTCCCACTAAGGGCAGGTCTAGAAGCTCCCCACCCATTTAGGTACTTTATACTTGATGAAGAGAATTAACATGTTTATAAGCAGTAGCTTTCAAAAGACTCTCAATTTAGGCTACACTTACCTCAAGAATTTAAAGTGTTCAGCTCTTTGAGGGAAAGCAAACAGCTTAACAGGCCACAAAGCCAATGGAGCTGTGTAAGAGGGAACAGATTTCCAGTACCCAGGAGAGAAACCTGTCTCATTCCACCAACTGCCCCACACTCTCTTTAAGAAAGCAATTGTTACACCCTACTGGTTCCTGTGGCATTACTCAGCTGAAGGCTGCAATCTGACCAGAGGCACGGGAATATAATTAAAGAGACAAAAGATGCTGTTTTAAAATGAGATACTTAACATTTGACCTCAGTGGGGTATTACCTGTTGTGCTTTCAGATAGTGTGCTACAAAGTGCTGCTGCAGTTTCTCATTGGCATAGTTAATACAAAGCTGTTCCAAGTTGTTTTCAGGGAAGGCTTCAAAACCATAAACATCCAGCAAACCTAGAAGGAATATGGGAAGAGAGTGCATTTTGGTTTAAGAGTAGCTTGAAGGACTTACGGTTACTCAGTTAAAGCAGGGTTGAACAACCATACCTATGAAGTTGGTCCATGCTGATGGATCTGCATAGATGCTTTCATTTATGACCAAAACGAGCCACTCAAACAATCTGCAGACAATGACAACTGGATTAGCTGGAAAGCCCTTGCTTACAACAATCAGAGTAGTGTTCTTTTACTGCTGATTATACCAGTATTGCATGGAAGAAACAAAAAACTATGACATGCTGCTTGCTGACATGGAACAGCAGTTCTGTGAAGCTCTCTCTAGATCTGCAGCTATGTCCTACCTACAATTGAATCAAGGATGTGTCAAGAGGGGAAGGGAGGGTTATGCTGTTATTGAGTCCAAGCAGAAAGCCAGGGAAAGTAAATCTCTCTGGCCTCACTATTCCCTCACAGAAGGTGTATGGATGAGCACAGCAGCCTGGCCTATGTGTCCTTACTTAGCATAAATCACTTTGGCAAGGCAGTCCCTCCTGGTCTCACACTCGGCTCTGGAGCATGGCTTCTTGAAGACTTGTTGTTGTTTTCCAGCAGTTATTGTTCGAACTCTTAGTGACTCCAGGAGTTCCTCAGCAGGTATCTGCAGCAAATCCCCAGCAGCCTTCACAGAACCTTGTTCGGGGAAAAAAACCCATGGTGAGGTTACCTTGAGTGTCAAATGAATGCAGCCCCTTTAAAGTTATGGAAGGTCTAGAGATAGGATAGAAAAATGACATATCCATGAACTCGCCAACTGAAATGTGATTTTGGATCTTTCTACCCAAACCTGGGAGAAAGTTTTGCAAGACCAGACTCTTAATTTGGATGTACAGGACCCGTGGAATTTTAGGTACTGTATTTGAAATGAAACAATAGTACCAAAAAAGTCTGAAATTTGCTACACTGAAGCAGGCGTTTTAGGCATTTAGGCATTTTACTCTCTAGGTAGGTCTTTGTTTTCACCGTTTTTGAGCAGACACCTCTAAATGCAGACAGACAAATCAGTCATGTCCAGAAAAAAAACAGGGATTTTTGGGATATTAAGGAAATACAGAAGAATGAGTATTTAGGATCCTGCTAACCTGAGCTGTATGCAAAACTATTTGAATGTTAGGTAGAGTGAATCCAGAGCATGTGAATTAACAGTAGGAAACTTCACTATTCAGGACAGTGTTTTATTTCTGAAGGAAAACTAGATCCACACTAGAACAACCTGTGTCCTACTCTGCAATTTACTAAGCAATTAACTTTGCTGTTACTAAGTTTTAGTTTTTCTCATGAAAACTTCAAAGCTTTCATTTTACAAGCCCTGCTCTCCGCTTGGGGTCAGATGGCTGGAAGTCTTATGATGTCAGTGTAAGATTACAGTCAGGAGTAACAGTTCTGCCAATAATCCTTCTGAAATGACTCTCTAATGTTGCAGTTGCCTTGCCCTGTAACGGAAGGATATTGCCTCTCCCAGCAGGGCAGCATTCAGTTGTTGTTTGTTCAGTACTTTGAAACCATGATTTTGGGTTGCCCGTGACCTTGAGTCTCCTATCAAGCAGAGGAGCACAGTAAATCCTCTCCATCAGGCATCTGCACTAAGATAACAAGACTCGCTGAAGCATGACATGCTTGTTGCCTCACCTTTGATTTTGTCTTCTAGTTCACAAGGCTGAGATTCATCCACTAGATTAGAGAATTGAATGTTCCCAAGATGAAGAAGGCCTGAAAGTACCTGAAATATAAGCAATCATTCAGTTTTCTAAACAGAGCTCTTCACCTTCGTTTAGCCACATGAAGAGGACAAATCAAAACATTTCCACACACAAAAAAGCAACTCAATTCCAAGCTTCTATGTTAATTCCTAAAGCTGCAATTCCTGAAGGAAAACTGAAGTTCACAGGTGAAGGCTTTTAGTCAGGATCTTAGCTATGCAACCTAATGTGTAGCTGTAGACCCTCCAGTCAGGAGTACATTGATATAGATCTACTTCTGCAGAAATCCCCCACTATAGAGACATTCCAGACTCCATGAGCAGCCTCATGGTGACCATGCTTTGTACCTGACCTTGAAAATATTGTTCTGTGTGGAGTGGTCAATGCCCAAGTGAAACATGGCATCTCTGGTCACCTCGAAGCAGTCCTCTGAAAAGCCAAACAAGTGCTATTTAAGAGCAAGCAAGGCACACAAACACAGGCAAGCACAACGCTCCACACCACATCCAGTGTAGCTGGAATTGTCAAAGGAGATCAAGGAAGTGATATGTGCTTTTGGTAGACCTCAGAGACTCGGAGAACCAAGTCACTGACTTAATACTGGCTCTGTGGGGCTCTCAAGTTAGGCAGAAGGTTGCTGAAGCACATCCAAAGACAAGACAGTTTCTAAACATAGCCAGGGAGAGATGCAAATTCACAAGGCCAAAAACTGCTCTTCTGAGCCAGATGAAAACTCTTAGTAAGTGCAAACTGAAACTTAAAAAGAGTCACATTAATGCAGGTGGCTTTGCAACATGTCTGCTGTTGGCTGACCAGCCTGGGTCATAAGACTTAATAGGACAGACACATTTTTGCCTTCCTGCCTTTAAAGTCACAGCTGTTATTAATGGACAGTCTCTGAAATTAATCTTTACCATCTAAGTTTCTTTCAGAATTTGGCAGCCAACGATACTCAGCCCCTTCTGGAAGGTTCCATTCCAACCTCTCCTCTGCAGTAGCACCTTTTGTGATCTGGAGACAGAAAACAAGGTAATGACTGAAATCTGCCTTTGGTATTTACGGCTCACAGACAATGAAGAATAACATACTGAGAGCAGGATTTCATCTGGATACATGGCAGACAGGGAAATTGTTAAACATTAAAAGCTGATTTCATCCCCACTGTTTGTCAGAAACATCTTGCAAAATTAACTGAAGGCAAACCTGATAAAAAATATGGAAGTTTCTTTCATTGGGGGCCTGATAGGCAACTCTGGTCTTCTCCAAAAGGAAAGTCTGAATGGAAGCACTAGTCAGATGGTGACATCTAGAATGGGGGGAAAAAAGCAAAGATTTCAACAAAACTTACAGAATGGGATAGGTGATGTGTTGTTACAGTACTGACTATGAATGCTTTGCACTTCACCTTCAGTTTGCTGCAAGCCTAATACTATATTTTATTCAGAGTTCTTAACTGCATCTCTGTTTTTCTGTTGTGCCCTTTTAGAGATCAGGGTAAGAGTTTGCAAGGAAAAAAAAGAGAACCCATAGAATGGTTTGGGTTGGAAAGGACCTTAAGATCATCTATTTCCAAGCCCCTGCCATGGACAGGGACACCTCACACTAAGCCATGTCACCCAAGGCTCCATCCAACCTGGCCTTGAACCCTGCCAGGGATAGAACATTCACCACTTCTTTGGGCTCCCTGTTCCAGCGCCTCAGCACCTTCACAGTAAAGAACTTCTTCCTTATATCTAAACTGAACTTGTCCTTTTTCAGTTTAAACCCATCACCCCTTGTCCTATTGCTACAGGCCCTGATGAAGAGTCCCTTTCCAGCATCTTGTAGACCCCTTCAGACAGTGGAAGCTGCTCTGAGGTCTCCACGCAGCTTCTCTTCTCCAGGCTGAACAGCCCCAACTCTCTCAGCCTCTCTTCATACAGGAGGTGCTCCATATATATATATATTCATATAACATATTGATAAAATCAATGATATCAGATAAAATATTCAGTGGCAGACTTGAGGAACAATAGGCTTGGATAGGATTCCAAGACAACAGCTAAGGTTTTTACACAGTGATTATTATTACCTGTCTAACTGAAGCTGAATATACTTTCCGAACCGGCTGCTGTTGTTGTTCCGCAGGGTACATGCGTTTCCTGTGAAATTGCCAGTGACACATAGAGAATAATCAGACTGGTCCCACTCTTCCGTGTAGGACATACAGATATTAAGGGTGATTTGTACATAGCTGCAGTATTTGAAGAGACAAATTGTCTTTTAAGGAGAGGACCAGGAGCTAGTTTAGACTTAGCCACTAGTTTTTGCTGTTAAAAAAAGCCTTATTTACCGAATGCTTCCATGACAGGGTTGGAATCCAACACTCTCTTCTCTATCCTTTCCACAGTTTCATTGCCTTTAGGGGAGATAACTGGAGCAGCAACAGAAGCATAGAATTTCATAAGGCAGCGAGATGTCCAGGTCTGCAAGAGAAAGGTTTGACAATAGGTCTTTGTTTTTACTGTGTTATTAGTTATGTCACTTAGTGAAACAGTGCTAGCTTCTGTAAGCACAGTATGCAGCTGGCGATGATGCTGAAGAGAGTGATTGTGTCAGTTCAGCTCCAGTTCAGTGGAAACTTTTTGTGTATATGCTTATATGCAACAGACACATTTAAACACTATTGATTGGACTGCTTTGAGAACGGTGGTTTTATCAAGGTGTAAACACTTGGAAGCTCAGCTAGAATTAACAGCTAGTATCTTAAGATGAACTGAATGTAAGTGGACTTTGAGTCATTAACACTCAGGAAATCCTTTCATTCTCAGGCTTAAAAATATCCTCAATATCCTCCTGAATAGGGATGAACTGTTACAGAAGGGCCTAAGATCGGGTCTGAATTCTCTGCTTCTTTTAAGTGTCTACACAAGGTTTGCTGAGACCCACACTAGCTCCCTAATGGACTATGCTGAGCAATTAGCTCAGATGTGATCCCTGTTGAATGACTCAAATCTAGCCCTCCAAGAAACCACAAATGTCACCTAAAAAGCAGCTCTATTAAGTAAGTCTATTTAACTGCAGCAATCATTTAGTGCTTTATGCATATTTCAAACGAGTTGTGCTAAAGCACACTGGTAGGTGCTCTGTCAGAGGGGTTGTTCTTCCTCCTTGCTTTACTTCACTCCTGTGCACTACAAATCCTCGGCAAAGCTCAAAACTGAAGAGCAATGTCAGAAAAACACCTGCTTACCTTTCCAGCACCACTTTCTCCACTCACAATTATAGACTGGTTTACAGGCTCTATCTGGCTTTGGACGTTTCGGTAGGTTTGCTCAGCCACTGCAAAGATGTGAGGTTTTAAATCCTGGCAGTAAAAGAGAATATTCACATTAAAGAGAACAGTAATAACACAGTTCAACAGCACTGGATAGCAAAGGCCTTATCAAATTTATCTGAAAACAGGTAACAGAGCTCTTCTTTTAATGGAACTCATATTCCAGCAGACATGGGGTTCATCCTTTAGGATTATTTTGCTCTTAAAGATTTTGAAGAACTTGACATCTGGGTTCTGCAGAAGGACAGTTATTTCAAACATAAGGATTACCTGAGGACGAAGTGCAACATGGTACTCTCTCATAAGCTCTGGTGAATAGAGGTAGGAGACAGGCTGAAACGGATTTAAAGCCACCAGGCTGCAGCCAGCATTTGTATAAAACAAGTTTACTGTATATCTTGCTTGAAGACATTTCAGAACTGAAAGACACACCTTCTGTTAGCATCTTTTGCAAAGTGTATTCAACTCTTCCTGTGTCTGTTTGTAACAAAAATCTTCAGATTTGTTACCTATCAGGTTTAATAGAGAATGAGGTGATCAAGAGTGATATAGGACTAAAATGTGTAACAGTCTTTAAGAGTTGCCCTTAAGAGATGTGCTAACTATTCCATTCAATACATCCCGTGCTTTTATAAGGCTTCATATAGTCCTAAAAAGCAAATCAGTTCACAACCAGAGGCAAGAATTCCCCGTCTGCCCTAGGAACAGACCTCACCTTCTCCTAACAGGATCATCTTTAAAAGTCTTGTGAGCAATTTACTTTTCAAAACCAATTTCATGGGTAGATTTTGAAAGTGAGTTAGAGCCTTGTTTTCTGATACGTTCTTAAACCACCACACTGCAATCACAAGGTCATGCAGGAGTCCTTCAAATAGCATTAAATCTCAACCACACCCTGGCCACCTGAACCAACAATACAAACGTGAGCTCTGCCTGCAGAGCTTGGTAAGAGCATGGCCGCATCTACAATAAAAGTATGGGGGAAAATATTCAACCAAGCCAAATGTGACTTTCTAAGGCTTTGAATAACCTTTATTAGCCTTTAAGTACTGTGGTCATGATAGTATTAATGCAATGAGAACAGTAACTACCATACATTAGTGGCCACCAGGGAAAGTGACTCCTCAGGGAACATGACTCTTTAGCCTGGCTGGCTGCTTACCTGTTGTAGTTGTCACTGGATTAACCTTCGTGAGGTCGTCAAAAAGATGCAGTTTCTCTTCATCACTGAGGAACGCTCTAACTTCTTCCTCAAATGATTCATTGAGGTCATTCTGGATTGGAGAATCTGCTTTTTGGCCATTTTTCTGGAGGGGAGGGGAGGTCAGATCAGCACCAGTCAAAGGCTGAATACAGCTGAATTTTCACCTCATCCACTATAGCTCTTCTACTGCTTCCATGTAACTGAAATTCAGTCTCAGCAGGAGTCATAACTTAGTATGTTGGAGATATTCTTCCTCCCGGTTGCCCTCCCCCTGCAACAATGGTTCCCATGGGGTGCTCTGTTTTTAGAAAGGTATTATCTAGCACATGAGAAATGGCAGGCTGACAACACTGTAAACTGAATTCACTGCTGGCAATCCTGGCTGTAAGCAAAGGCACTCGGAAAGAACGTGTCCTTAGACTCACACTACCTGGAGCTTGCAATTCTGCAGGTTGTTCAGCAGACACAATGTTCTTAACTGGCACACTTCTACGCCTGTGAGTGTCATGCATTCAATGCAAACACTGCCTTAAGCAAAGGGAAGCAGGAAGGACTGGCTGCAGAGGCTAAAGCAGAGCTGAGAGCTGCTGTGGTCCAACAGAAATGCAGTTTTCCTAGCAGAGACTTTCATTTTTAGAGCAGAGATTGAGGACTCCAAAAGTGCAATCACAGAGTGCACACAAGGGGGATGCAGGGGGCAGAAATGGTGGTGGTGTAAGAGCTGGCATGCATTAGGTGAGGATTTGTCCTCTTTGAATCACTTCAAGTATTTAAATCTTAGCCGCTGGGCTCCCATGTCCTTGACGATATTAGTTGGAAGGACACTTTTGTTGTACAAATGTAATGGAAAACTTAGCCAGAAGAGACACTTCAGGTCCTGTTTCTCATTTCTGGGGGAAAGAAGAGGGAGGCTAGAAGGGAAAATGCAGAGGGAAAAGATGCCAGTCCTGCTTTTTGCATTCTAGATATTCCTTTTCTGTTCCCCTTCTCCTTGATAGAAAGTCCTCCAACGTAACCCTACTCGTTTATATTTAGTAGCACAAATCTGCAATTCTTTACAGGTTAACCAAGTCAATGAACAGAATCACCTTGTTTATACAGGAAAAGTGCTATATTTAGTTAGCAGCATTCCTACTACATGATCTAAGCTAATAAAAGGGGTAATATACTGTAAAACCCCTTTAACACATTACTAAAAATATATCAAAGCTACAATAATGTACTCAGGAGCATTATCATCTCTTGCAGACAGCATTAGCAGCTCATTTCCAGTAATACACAACTGTACACAGCAAAGGAAAAGCAAAAGCTTAGCAACACAGTTAAGCATTGCCATCAAAGTGATTTCTGTTAGTCTCCTCTGCTTGCTGCTTTCACAGGAAGCAGACATGTGCAGTTATGAAATACTCCATGGACAAGCTGAGCTTCTGCCAAATGCCCTTTCTTCCTGTGCCTGCCCATATATCCACTGTATTAAGCTGGCACCAGCCAAGTTAAGTCCATGGTGCAGCTGACATTGCAAGACCTGAGAAAGGGCACCCTCGTGCTCAACGTCACTTCGTTTGAGAAGAGATGGTGATTGCTGAGCCAAAAGAAAAACACAATGAAAACTGAAAATACAATCACTCCTGGTACCTACGCTGCAGAGCTCGTGTGTCCGTTAACCTCACTGAAAAGACAGCCTTAAGGATGGGCTTGCAACTAACACCTGCCCTGTTAAAGCATAACTAAAATCACTCGCTTGGTGTAATACAGCTCAAAAACACACACTTATATAGGTCCAGTCAATTAATGAAGTAGGAGTGAATAAACATTAGTAGTTACCTAATCTTGGTTGCATGGAAACAAGCCAAGATTTCTTTCCTGACACTAGAATTTAATTAGCACACGCAATTCCTGTTTTTCCTTTTACCTGCTTTAGCATCTTGTCCAGCCCTATGGATGGGAATGCTGGGGAGGGCCTTTACTGTAGAGTGTCTCATTCGAATCAGACTGAAGAATGCCTAAATAAAGAAATAAACAAAAAGCATTTAGGACACGGACATATTCTCTGGAGGCTTCCACAAGCAGAGCCCAAAGGCTTTAGTCAGAAGTACTGATCCCAGTGGGGCTCAGGTCATGCTGGAGCTAGAAAGACTACCCACACTACCAGAGTAACAGTCATACAGTCTGCAAATAAAGAAGGCTTAGCTGGAGGGAATAATACATCTTCCCTTGCATCAGGAATGTTTTGTTTCTCTTGAACTAATAAAGCAAGAAATTGCAACTTTTTCTTTGTTAAATTCTTCTTGTTAGGATAAATAGAAGAGATTTGTGGGTCTGGCGGCGCTTTTGGAAGAGGGAGTGCCTCAGAGAAGCTTTGTACTGCCGCAGAAACGAGATACACTTGCTGTCCTCTTCCTGTTTCCTCTGAAAATCAGCGGGAGCCAACCCAAGGTGAGTCAAGCTCAGCCTCTGAATTTCTGTAACACACACTGAGATTCCGGTCACACAGCCAGGGAGAACTCCGTCTTCTTCCAGCTGCTGAAACTGCCATTACCGATATCCTACTCTATTCTGATCGGTTTTCCTATTCTATTCCATTCCTGTTCCATTCTCACCTGGCACGAAAACACCACTTAGAGACTACTTTGATCCTTGAGCCGAGGTGCACGGAGCTCAGGGTACACACAACCACCGGCAGCACCCTCTCTGCCTTTCAAGGGTTTCTAATCTCGCTACGCTGATGTTTTCCCGGGACAAGCGTCGCTCCCGGCTGGCGGAGGAGCTCTTGGTGCCAGACCCGCTCCCGGGGACACAGGATACTCCCCCCAGCTCCCCGCTGAACACACCGTGTGTGTGTGTCCC
>NW_009923756.1:0-1039 GCF_000696875.1 Nestor notabilis
ACCTCGGCAATTTTCAAAGTCCCTCTGAGGGAATAGGAGCAACATGCTGAGCTTGCTAGGAGGTAATCAGTCTCTGATCAAACTCGTGTCTTCATTTTGAGGGTGGTGAGACTCTAGAACAGGTTGGCCAGAGAAGTTGTGGGTGCTCCATCCACAGATTGGATGGGGCTTTGAGCAACCTGGTCTAGTGGAAGGGGGGCCTGCCCTCGGGGGGAAGGTGTCCCTGCCTGTGGCAGCAAGGTTGGAACTAGATGATCTTTAAGGTCCCTTCTAACCTGAACCATTCTGTGATTCTGTGATTTGAGGGCTGATGGGAATTGAAAAACACGACAACCTTAGCAGCCTTTGATTTCCTCAGGACCTTGTTCCTGTAGCATACTCAGCCATGCATAGTCTGGTGATGACCTGGACAAAAGCTGCTGCGTGGCATTTCAGAATACCTTTTCCATGGTCTCTCATCGCATGGTGAAGGTGAGGAGCTTGAGCAACTTGGAGAACTAGTTGCGCTTTTGAAAGACATTGGTGAGAAGAAGGATAGCAGGATAACAGCAGAAAGGCAAAGTCCAGGCTGCCCAACACAGCCAGTGCAGCAGGGCCATCTCCTGAGACATGGAGAGCTGGGATGTGGAAGGCCTTTATAATGAGCTGGAGCAAATGGTTCTTACAATAGCTGTCTTGCTTTCACCCCACCCATCAGGTCTTTAACCCCAGGCATGCCTGGAGTTGCTGATGTCTTCCCTATGCCTTAGCTCAGGAGCCAGCAGACTGAGACTGGGGCACTGCCATAGGGCTGCTGAAGCTAGGTAACTACAAGCTCCATTTCTGCAGAGAGATCAGGTGACCCTCCTATAGATTTGAACCAGTGTTCCCACATGCAGCAACTCTACCTCAGATACTCTGCAAGGCAGGGACCTCTACCAGTGTCCAGGTCCACCAGTGGGTTTCCTCTGGGGTCTCTGGGGGAGCTCCCCCAAACCTGATGTGCCACAGCTTGCGCTTATAGTGGAGATAGAATCATAGAATTGTTTGGGTTGGAAAG
>NW_009923757.1:0-220 GCF_000696875.1 Nestor notabilis
TGCTGACCACGCTGGGTTGCTTCTGGAATGATCAAGTTCCCTGTTTTCTGTTTCCTTTCTGCGTTTCCCTTCACCACGCTGAACTGAACCTGTTCCTTACTGTCTATGTAAGCCGCAGGGTGGGTGCTCCTGTACTTCATCAACTGATGTTTTATATCCGCGCAGGCTGGGTGCAGAGAGCAGGTGGGGAGGGGTGCTCCCATGTTTCTCTGCGTGGGCA
>NW_009923757.1:368-611 GCF_000696875.1 Nestor notabilis
TGAGCTTTCTCCATTAACTGCCAGTACCAGGGTTAACTATCTAATGTACTTGCTCTGGAACGGCCTTACAGATGTAAGCGGATGCAGCCCAGGGCAGAGCACTTATGAGATCAGACACCCCCACAATTCCAGGGGAAAAAAAAGCAGTTCAGAAGTTCAGACAGTGACAGCGTTCAAAGAGATCAAAATAGACACTGCCTTCTGTCCAGTGACTCTCAGTCAGAAGGTATTTCCTATTCCCTA
>NW_009923757.1:640-12812 GCF_000696875.1 Nestor notabilis
TAAAGGCAAGGGTTAAAACCCAGATATACTACCCAGTTCTGAACATGCCTGAAGAACTTGGACACTGTGGTCAATCACTGCCCCAAAAGCCTCCCTAGGTGCCTGAGCACGCACTTCTCAGTCTGCCCAAAGAGTCTCGATAGCATCCAACAGACATACCAAGCTCAGTGATACATCAGTGTCAGCAAGGAATTGCCCCAGCAAGGCAAGGGTTAAAACCCAGATATACTACCCAGTTCTGAACATGCCTGAAGAACTTGGACACTGTGGTCAATCACTGCCCCAAAAGCCTCCCTAGGTGCCTGAGCACGCACTTCTCAGTCTGCCCAAAGAGTCTCGATAGCATCCAACAGACATACCAAGCTCAGTGATACATCAGTGTCAGCAAGGAATTGCCCCAGCTACTTTGCTTGATGCCAGGAAGCATTTCGAGGTCCTACCTATGCCACTGGATCTCGTCCCCTCCAGAGAGAAGGGGGAAGTGAGCAGAGAACTCTCCCTGCCTCTCTGCACTAGGTGAGTAGTGCCCATGGGACAACTGACAGCTCACCTGCTGTAGTGTACCAACCAGGACCAGCAAAGATGCAGGTTTTATATAGTACCTTATACCCTTCTGCCCCCTCTCCCATCACTGTTGTGCTTGGCATGAGGAAGCCAGCTCAGATGAGCACTGAAGAACTAAAGTAACAGACATTTCAGTCCCTTATTTCAGTGGTGTTCTGACAGGTAAGACAGGACAAAGGTGGATGCTCCTAGGGATTTCCTCATGCACAGCCAGGGCTGGATCAACACCATGTTATTACATGCTCCTGAAGACATCCTGCCCCATCACTGAACCAGAAGCCTTTTTTCCCCCAAGTTGAAAGAGCACCAACTTACCCATTAGAAAAATAAAGCAGCAGCCAGCCCCAGGGTGCCTCCAGCCACAACCTGACTGTAATCTCTCTGCTGTCTCTCCTTATGGGGAAGATTCATTGTCCTTTCAGCTTTGCTGGCTATAGTCATGACATGTGGTTGCAATTGAATAGTACCTCAAAGTATTAATCCTGAAGGTACTGATCCTTCACGGCTCTGCCCATTTTGGGACACCAGCACAGATGTATTGCAGGCAAAACTCTGTCACTCCAGACTGAAGGCCTATTGTACTTGCTGTAGATGCATACAAATAACTGCACAGCACATGGGAGAATAGGCTTACGGTCTCTTGAAGAAGAAAGCAGAGATCTTCCAAGTTTCCAGCAGTGCTGCTCTATTTCCATCAAGGGTGGAAGCTCTGAAGTGCTTGGCCACATGTAAACCCAGACAGTCAGTGAAGTTCAAAATTAAATTACTTCCTTGATTAAGATCTTTCAGGGCCGCAGGACAAGGCAGGAACATAGGCCCTTTGGCTTTGCAAATGCTTTAGCAATGCATTTCTTCATTTCTTGGTCTAGCTTCATCCTCGAGATACTCTTCATGGAGCTGCATGCAAACCTCGCAGCCTCCTGTGCCTGCCAGTCCTTTCTCATTACTTTTGATGCACAGTCTCTGTGGAAACTAAAGCTAAAAATAATCACCATCATCTCTTTACTGGCACATACTCTTTTCTTCTCTAACTGCTTGATCCACCTGCAGTTGTGATCTTCTGGTAAGAGATGCTACCAGTACCATGCCCATTTCTGCACGAGTCCTTTCCAGAGCTACTGTTGGTGCTGTACGTGGGGTCACAGCTTGTGCGCTGTCATGAAGATGCCTTGTATGCCACAGTCAGTACTGGGGACCTCTGATAATCCTGAGCTCAGCTCTGAGTTCTTGCAGCTTGAAGAGCTGTATCTCTGTATATTTTTGCTTTAGACCCACTATTAGCATACTGTGTTCTTCTCCCTCCTCTTCCTTTTGATCAGGGTCTTTTTACTTGCTGGCCAGCTCAGCCAAACGAACTGTTCAGCTGAACTGCATGCTGTTCCCATGGTGTAAACGTGACTTGTTCCAGTGCACTAGAAGCACAGTGTCAGCAGAGAGCCCAAAGACAACACCGATTCCTTTGAAGAGAGTGAATGCTCCTGAGACAACACTCCATGAATCCTGTGTGTAAGAATAGCTCAATCCCATTCTGAAGGCATCACAGCCTTCTTTTGCTGTGTTCAAGCTAGAATGTTACATGGTACCAGGAAAAAAAAACAAGGGGCCTTTTTCATTTGTCAGCCAGTGCCCATCCTTTATAGTTTGCCCAGTTCCTTTGCTGGACAACAAGCTTATACCACTGCAGGCAGTGACCTTGACAAACCACTAATGCCACCCAAATGAATCATAGAACGGTTTGGGTTGGAAAGGACCTTAAGATCCTCTAGTTCCAGCCCCTGTGCCATGGGCAGGGATACCTCACACTAGACCATGTTGCCCAAGCTCTGTCCAAATGACACCAGCTGAAGATCTGAGCAATATAAGAGAATCAACAAGAGACCCCCAAGATCTTCCAGGCTACAGGCACCTCTCCATGGAAGAAGGGGGGTGTCATTTCAGCTCGTAGGACCAGGGATAATATAGTTCTCTAGTTGTTGTAGAGCTTGTGAAGGGAAACTTGAGGATTCACTTCCTCTATTACCATGACTGTTGTGGGAGCAGCTGAAACGTTTTGTGCTGATAGAGCTAGAGTAAAAGCAGAATAATAGCTGCTTCAATCTGAAAACTGCTTTAAAAGAAAATAGTAAGAAAATGGCAAAGGAGTACAGTCTAGTGGCTCAAAAATGTAATAGGTAAAATAGAGTATTTTCTGTTCAGGGAAAGGGGGGAAAAAAAAGCCACAGAAGCACAAAGTGGCAGATTCCAGCAGAAGGATTAACATGCACAGTGCAGCCCTTCACCCGAGAGCAAAGGAGAGCTCCAAGAGAACCTGATCATATTAAATGTGAAGCTAAAATTAGATGCTCGCAAAAGCAGATCAGGATGCAAAAATTAAAAATAGCTGCTGTATCTGCAGAAAGCAGTGGAGAATTAGATTTGAAGTTACCAGAGGAAGATGATTTAAGGGATGATATGTACAAATGGGAAAAGAAAAAGGAGCTGGGAATGGCAGCATGTAGAACAACAGACAGATTACTATCCCAAGGCAAAGGAGTGCATCTGGTAAAATTACTGCTGCACCCAGGGGATTTGAGGCAGATAGCTGCTGCTCTTAGGCCACAGAAAGCAAGCACAACAACAGTGGACTGGAGTGTGATCCTTTTAGCAAGTACTTCAAACTCTGAATTAAATTGAAATGAAATAGGTAAATTGATTAGAGCTCGTGTTAACACCAGGTTTTATACCGTGAGTAAAGGATCAGCATACAGCCTCCTAGATGACTACATTAAGTCAGATTGCTGCACAGACAGGTAGGGAGGAAATGCAGCTAGCAGCATTAACATTAAGCTGCAAGCTAAGAGAAGACAGGGTATGTTTTATGAGTAAATGAGGAATTGCTGAAATATTGGCAGAGTGGAACAGCAAGTGCAAGCCACCCATTGCTGATGGGGCACAGGTACCTGCAGCTCTCATGACAGCAATCGATCAGGTAGGGGATGAATTATGAGAACTGGCTGCCCAAATACACCCCCACTATTTGCACTGAGTGTTGAGGGCAGTGTTATTAAGGCCACACCTGGATTCACTTGACACACCAGAAAAGGGAATTCCACATTTGAGTAAGGCTTTAAAATACAACTCTGAGTAGCTGTTGCTAGAATACACAGACTTGATCTTAACCTTGAAAGAAACTGCCTCATTCACTAGTATTTAAGAGAGGGGGATGTACTCCTACCCTGTAGTGTTCTCCTGAATAATTTTACTATTCAGGTGAATATTGAAAGGTGACTAAGCAGCAAAACCTGGCCTGTGACAACTTTGCTTCAGGCTACACAGCAAATCTGCTAGGAAGTAGATGATGCAGGATAATGAAGAATGCCTGATGTGCAGTCATGACTTGCTTGAGAGTCAGGTATTTGTGGAAGCATCAGGGACTACCTTAAGACAGCTTCCAAGAGTGAGATACTGGGGATACCAGCTCCCCGGGAGTTTGCAGCACGGTGCAGCACAGCCGAGTTCCACAGATTCATGGGCTGCACTGTTCTAGGAGACAGGATAAAACAAAAAGGCTGCAGCTACCCTGTGTCCTCAAGCAAGTGGTGAGCCCACAGCCTTACAGCTCTTCACATCAAGGTGGCACCCATCTTCTTTCTCACCTTCAATGAGAGCTACATAGCTGCACTTTTGTGCTAGCAACAGGAGGCGTGCAAGCAGAGCCAGAGCTCTGATGCATTCACTGCATGACACAAAAAACTGTTCAGCTCTAGTACAATTAAAGCTACTAATACTGCTGTCCTGTCAGCTGGCATTGCAGTGTCCTAGCTCCAGCCTGTGTTAGAGATGGGTTTGCTCTCTGGGGTGATAGTGGCCATAGCGATACAGATCCCACAGCGACTCCATTCAGCACTGGCTTTTACTAGGGATTTGACAGTCAGGTCGTTCTTGGGCTTGAGTTCCTGTGGCTTTTCCTGTAGGTTGGTGGCAAAGCTCTCAACCACCACCCTGCCAGCTCCCATGGCAGGGACTCTTCCAGGAGCTAGCACACACAGTATGTACATTTCTCAGCATTGCCATGGAGGCCTGACCCTCAGATAACTGGTTACAGCACCCTAAACCACAAAGTACTCTGTTCCTTAAACACCACCTAATGCTGACAGTCTGTTCTCCACCATGGAGTTCCCTATTGTTATCCCACTCAGCTTCATTTTCCTTCACTACCACCATCCAGTCTTTCTTCCTGCCATGAGTTTCTCACCACAATCCCTCTCGCTAGCATCCCACCAGGTATCGTACCTCATTTCACATGCTAGAGCTGCATAACTATAGTGCGATACCAGAAGAATTAATGCAGTGTGAAAGGATTTTTATAAGCTTGCTCCGCTGATGGCTGCAAAAGAGATTGCTGCCAGCTGAGGAAATCTTACCTGTAGAGACCTGGCAGATTTCCAGGCCCTTTGTTCCCTCAGAACAGAGGGATCAAGCATGCTGCATCTCCTGATAGCAATGGTAATTCTTGTGCAATCAAGATAAAGCTGGTAAATCAAACAGTGGGTTTTTTACCTTCCCACTCTCATGAGTAAATAAGACACTGAGTGTTTCAGTGCTGCCAGCGTGAATGTGATGTCAATTCAAAGGCAAAGGCTGCTCAGCCCTTTGTGGGTGTCCAAGGTAAATGAGAGCAGCTGCTTACTCCCGCTGCATGATGCTTTCCATTTCATCTCAGCTGCAGGATGCTATCAGACATCAAGGCCAGTGGCACTCTGCATCAGTCTCTCCCCCTTGTGAAGGAAACAAGTCTTATCCTAATGAGCCAGAAGTGGACATGGGGTTATTTTTCCTTTTTAAAATCTTGCTTGCTGTGGACTACAGGTCACGCTCACCTCAGCCTGCAGAGCCAGGATGCTGTTGACATTTAGCTGTGTAGAACAGACACATATGCAGCTTGAATTTCTGCAAGACAACCACTTATCTGTTGATCTGTGTTTTACCAGGTATAGCCTTGCCTGCTGTATTTGCTCTCCCTGGCTTCTGAAAGAAAGCACTCTGGGGGTGGGACACACTTGTTTCACCTACAAAAAGCATGAGGGAAAGCTTCTGCCCTATGGAAAACATGAACATCTCTCTGAATGAATACGAAATACAAGTTTTTGTTGAAACAATCACAGTATGCTAAACTTCCCAGTTCTGCTTCAGCTGTGGACAACCATCAATTAGGCATACATTGATCTAATCCGTTCCTGCTCTCCTGTATGCAAAAATACATACAGTTACCATTTTATAACTAAGCCATCCCAATTACTCTAATAGGGCTATTTGCAACAAAGTCAGTTCAGCACAGAACTGGAGCTTCAGCTGGTAAATAAGGGCTTACTAAATAGCCAGGAACATAATTGTCTTAAAAATAAAGGTTAATAAAAATATGGTTTAGCCACACCATGTGTAAACTTAAATTGAAAGAGTTATGAGACTGAAAAAACCTAATCTATAATTAGCAGGGTTTTTTCTTAGGCAATATGAAAATTCATGGAAGCTTTAGATTTCGGGATGAAATGCATGTTTTAAATAGCCACGCACAATGATGTGAACAAGGAGCCTCTGGCTAAAGACAAAAAAAACCCCAAAAAACAAAAGAGGCAAAGGCAAACAATGGCTCATCAGGAGTTAGGAAAAAACAACAAACAACGAAACCCCAAACATTACAAAGAGGAACCTCTGAAAAAATCTTGGTTCAACCTCTTGCTCAAAGCAGTGCTAGCTTTGACCAATTGACAAATAACAATTTGCTTCAGATCTAGCTTTGAAATTTAAGATATAGTAATAGAATTATCAAAACATCTAAGTATTGATCTTCATAACCTTGAAACGAGTAATCCTATCATAGCTCACCATGATGAAACAGCGTAAAGCCTTTTATCTCAAGTGTCAGTAATTCTGTTAGGAAGAGAGAACAGACAAGGTCCAGTAGGTTTGACTTCCCCCCCCCCCCCCCCCCCCCCCCCCCTCTTCCCCCCCCCCCCCCCCCCCACCTTCCCCACTCTTCTCTGTCACCCACTCCTCCCAACCATTCATAGTGATATAGATACAGCATTACAAAACAACCAGTGACAACTGACAGTTCATGGCAGCATTAGGTAATAAATGAACTCACTTCAAGGAAGAATGAGGATTTAAGGTTTAAAGTCAGTAACTGGAACGTGAAACTGATGCAAGCAAAGAGGTCAGAAAGGACACCACAGAAGTCATTGTTGGCAGGGGTTCTTGAGAGGCAGGAGAACTACTAGTGAAAGAGTACCTCAATGTGACACATCCTTATAATCAACTGACTGTATTCTAAATATCAATGGAAGATTTGCATTCCATTTTAGCTAACACCAAAGCATTGTAATTGCTGTATATGCAGCCTTTCCACAAGAGTTATGCTACATTACAGACAACAACAGAAGCTCATTGCTTTCAAATCCCTGACCCAGGAATGCAGAAGAAAGAGCATGGTTTAGGAAAGGACAACTGAACCTTGCACTTCCCATGCGTAGAGATTCAAGGAGATTCAAATGAGATTTTGGACAGTTGTAAGTACTAAAAGCCCCCACTTAGGCTGACAGAAAGAAGTGCTGGGCAGCACCAGGCAGCTTTAGTCTGCAGGAGGGACAGATTGTCCTGCCTACAACAAACCCAAGGCATCTGTGTAAAAAGCCCTTCTGTAGCACAGATAACTCATTCAGCTAGCAAGGTCAGCAATAACTAAAGCCATGTCCCAGAAGCTACAAAGCCAATACATTTATATCGTTGTTACAGCAGTAATGACTCAAGGCATATTCTTTCAGCAACAGCCATACTTACTTTCTGACACTCTTTGGACTGGAAGTTTACTATCAGATAGTAGCTCTGGAACACGAGACAATTACGATTTGTGTTATATACACACACTATGTCTATTTTCATCACAAACAGTTTAAACAAATCAAGAAACTGAACAGCTCATTTATTAGATTTGTCAAAGCATACATTCTTTCTGGGCAATTCACAGGGTCATATATCATAATAAAGAAGTCCACATGAGAAGTACCAAATATCACCCCCAAAGAATAAGCTGAATAACATTACTGAAAACTCAGTCATATTCAGATATCTCCAGTTAGGTCCTTTCACACATAAGCATTGCTCATGCACCTCAAAAAGAATTCAGAGCCCAGACACTACCAGTTGGAATATATTAGCTTTGATTTCTACAATATCAGTAAGAGTTTAAGTTATCTATTGCACATAATACACTCTTTGTGAAATGATTTTATAGTGAAACTTCAAGATATCTTCTTGTTCAGAGATTGTCCTGAGCCATTAAGTAGTAATAACATTAACCACAGAAGTAATGTCCTTACAGATAGTTCTGTCAGAAGATTTGATACAGTAATCTGAACGGAATATCTGGAAACCTACACGTGATGGCTACAAGTCTGATAGACCTACGAGTTCTACTCAGACAGCTTTTGCAATGCATCAACAATAGGAAGAAGCTGAACTGCATTTTCACATGCCCTAGTGGCAATTACATTTCATTTTTCAGCCAAGGCTTGTTAGGGCTAAAGAAGTTGCATTAATAACCCAAATGCAGTTGGTTCTCACCCATCCCTCCTACAAGGCTGATTTAAGAATCTGAAAGAGCCAGCATCCAGATAACCTCAATATTTTGCTCTTCAAAAACTGCAATGAAAAGCTGCAAAACTTTAAAAGGTATAATATATTTCAAAATAACACTTCAACTGGAGTATCCAAGATCTTATGTCAAGTCGTAGTAAAAAAAGTCGTTACAAAGTATTATTAGTTATTCTTGACATAAATCCCAATGGCTCCCAAATACTCTTGGCAGCATGATGTAAAACTGGAAGCACTTCAAAGTGTCACCTTGTTTTTATACTTCTCTTTGAATTTGATATATTACTGGACTTTGAGAAATTCTGTTTGATTGGTTGTGCAGGTTGGTGTCCTTGTATACAAACCAAATATTTCCTCCCCATAAAATCATGTTAATCAAGCCAAACACCTGTAGGTTAGAAAAAAGGTGATATTAAGTTTGTTAAAAAAATCCAAACAAGCAAAAGAACAAACCTACAAAAAAAAAAAACCAAAACAAAAAACCCCCAAAACCCCAGAATATGAAAAAAAAGAGACAAAACCCAGCCCCTATCTGTGGCAGCCTTTGATATGGGCAAGACATTTTGTCATGCTTCAGAGTATTACAACCTATTTTAGCAGACTTCTTTAGAAATCAGATATTTCTATTTACTCTACCCTTTGTATGGACTTAGACAAAATCAT
The DNA here is from genome assembly GCF_000696875.1 of Nestor notabilis. Taxonomy (NCBI): domain Eukaryota; kingdom Metazoa; phylum Chordata; class Aves; order Psittaciformes; family Psittacidae; genus Nestor; species Nestor notabilis. The sequence continues at coordinate 9,500 of NW_009923757.1, forward strand.
TCCAGTCACTCAGCACCTTCAGAACACATGATTAATAATTACTGGGCCAATGAATAACAGCCAGAGACTTGAAAAGCAGGATTCACTAGGAAGATCATACAATAAACCTAATTTGCCCTACTGTGAAGAACCGTGAACAGTTCTTTCTATGAACTCGAGCTTTACATCATTATATTACAAAGAACCTCTATTTATATGTAAAAATGCTCATAGTTGATTAAAAAGCTAGGTTCAGCACCAAAAGATAGAACAGGAAGCATAGTGTTTCCTCTCTATTTGTATCAGCCAAACCACCACTTCTATGGTGCAGTAATACATTTTAAGGTGCTTTTGGCTACAGGAAAAAAAAAAAAAAAAATATATTCAGATACAATATTTCCAGACACATTTAACAGCTCTAGAGGCAAATCCTAGAAGTTGTTTCTCCTAATTTCTTTGAGGAAATCAATTTCCTTCTAAAGAAAACAGTGTTTTACCAGTTTTAAAGAGCCTGAATGACTGATAACCCATAAAGCAATCTTAACATGAAGCAACACATGCAATAATAGAACAAGGCTCTTGGGTGCCATTGGCTATTTTCGAACACCTTCATTGTACCCATATGGCAGAAGGCATACATACCACAGACACATTCAGAGCTCCCATGCTGGTCACAGCAGCAAAATGACAAGTTGTCCCTGGTGTTTTACAAGATTCAATTCCTAGAATAGTGTTGGCTCCTGTGGATATTTTGATGTCAGCAAGCACCTTTGCCCAAGCGAAAGTACTGACTAGCCACAAAAAGGCTGTTATGACAGTGATAACCAAGTCCTATAAAAGAGGAGTACTCATTATTAAGTTAAAAAAATTCACATGAATATACATAAGAGACCAAGACAGAGACAGTATCAATTAAACCACCAAAATAACTGCATTAGTGCTAATGATCAAACATTTATCTATTAACAATGCTGTAATTACAACACGAGTTATATTCTGTACTGCTAATCAGCCACAAAAACGTATGCCTTTGCATCTATCAGGCATAAGCAATCTTATCCTTTGAAAAAAAACCGGTTTCTAAAGTCAGATGTGTAGCACTTATGCTATAAAAATTTAAGTCAAAGTTCAGACAGTGAAAATTCTCAGAGACTAACAGAGGTCCCAGCTATGAAGCAATTGTATATTCAAATACATGAAACAGAAGAAAAGTTGTGGTGAAGACACTGTTCACCTGAGAAGGTGGAAATTCATTCCACTCTGCTTCAATAACTGCATAAGGTATGATACCATGGATGTTCAAGATCTTCGGATCCCCTTTTCTGCTTGAGTGCTGTAGCAACTGGTCTGAGAAACTCTGTTCATGCTCCATCTAACTTTTGGAACTACTAATATTTTTAAGTTATTCAGATATTCTTGTATTAGCAGTATTTCTCATCTCCTTGTGATTTCAAAGGCAAGCATTAAAATATTTTAGTACTACTTACAGTTAGTGGAAACCTCCTGTTTTGGTTATACACATGCTTATATCCAGTATATACCACAAGGGCTGCAATGCAGTAGAGGGATACCAACACTGCAAGTGTAACGAAGAACTGCGCAGAAGAGGAGAAGTTGCCCTCGAGGTAAACATCAGTCCAAGTACCACCACAGAAATTTGGGTCTGGTGCACTAAATACAACAGTATTCAACCTGCAAAGATTATATCCTTCACGTAATTAGAGTTCGTTAGACAGTGGAAACTTTATACAGCCATGATTCACAGTAACAGTGCTTCAGCATTCTGGTTCTCTACAAGTTCTTTAAAAGACAATTTATGTTTGCATAATACATCGATTATACAGCACAAAGGTTTGTCAAGATATCTGATGATTGCTCTCCATCTGACACTGAGATACGCAATAACAGCTTTTAGGGAGGAATCTTATCTTTAGAGCAACTGAAGAAGGAAACCCTGATGTGGAAGGAGGCTTTTTTTTTTTTTTTTTTTTTTTTTAAGAGACTGGCAGTTAAACAAGGGGAGCAGGACGTAAAAGGGACTGGGTTGCATTACAGCTTCAAGAACATACAAATGCAGGAAGTTTGATAAAGCCTGTGTGACTAGCAGTGACCAGTACAGAATCATTTCAGATTCCCACTCTCCCCTCCAGGTGTTATTACAGTGCTTGGTTTTGTGACCAAATTCTATACTTCTGAATCTAATCTAATCTGGGCCTCCAAAGCAGCTACAAATTGATGAAGAAATAGGCTGCTAAAATTAATTGTGTAGTTTTGATTATTAGTTACCTTCTTTTGCATTCACGCACCACTAGAATAGAGCTTAATGTAGAGTGATACAGCCTGTTGCCTTTTCTGCCTACTTCTATTGGGCACTGACAAAAGATGGGAAAGAAGTGAACAATAGATAATTAGCTTATGAGCAGCAGCTGAAGACCTAATTCTTACCTGAAAGGATAAGCAAAAGCAGCTGTAACTGTCTTGTTTACCACATCCTTGCAGGAAACTAGAAGAGTAGTTTCACCTTGAAAGCTTCCACATGTAGCAAAAACAAGCATGGCAAAAATCTATAGGAATTGATAGAGAAACATATTAGCTCACACCATTGGAGCTCCAAGGAAATAAACTCAATATTTAGCTGAAATGGCTAATGAAGGCGAGAAATAGAAGAAAGTCTGGAAACCTAAAGTATAAAGTGACGTCAAGAGGTAATGAAAACCTTTTGGATTCTAGAAGCTCAACGTAAGCAACACCACTAAAAAAAAGAGCACATTTAAGAGGTTTTGTTTCTTTTTCTTAACTCTACAGCCAACTTTTTTAAAGAGAAGAGCCAGCCCAGTACCTCTTGCAGTTGGTAAGGATAGTGTTTTCAGGACTACCAGACATCCGTCCACACACACTCAGAACACTGCACATCAGCTTGACCTTTAGTAGCTCTTCTTCACCCTTTGTTCACTAGCAATACCCTAACGCCCCAGTAACCAGAACACACATCACACAGCAGCATAAGCTGCTATTACAAACTTATAGTTACACAGGTTTTCTTTATCTGGAGAGCTGTCCTCCCCACTCCCAGCCAGCGTGCTTGGCTGAAGAGCAGCCTTACGTTGAGCATCCACCACCAGCGACATGAGGCAGGCAGCTCATTAGCACGCACCTCCCCAGACCTACCCAGCTAAGAGACAGGAGCAAAGCCAAGCCTGGGGAAGGAGGAGAAACAGCCCCCTGAGAAGAGCAGAGCTTCCCCTTACACATCCCCAGGCACACTCACCCACTCGAGGACCTTAATGAAGCCCAGAGGCTCCAGGAGGAAGCCGAAGTCCAGCCTCACACCGGC
>NW_009923758.1:0-6816 GCF_000696875.1 Nestor notabilis
GGCTGGTTCACAACGACACGTCACGTGTTTCACATACTACACACGGGTGACGACTTTCCGCATGGAAAAGTAACGCCAAGAAGCCCTTTCCCAGGAGGGGGCTGTGCCGCTGCACCCAGGGTACCCCCCGTTCCACACTGCAGCACGCACTCACGGGAGCGGGACCAAACCCCAACACCATGGCCCGGCTGCCACCTTCCAGTAAATTTTTAAGTCGAGTTGCTCTAATTTTAGACCCAAGCTTTAATCATTAACTTTCTGCAGCTAAAAACAAGCTCATACTTATTTTGTCTGAAGATCATTACGCGAACAATAATGCACTTAATTCAAAGAGACTACAAAGTGTTCTAGGTCACAGGTCTATTTTTATTTGCCCTCCTTAGATCTTGACCAGCTTTCGGGTAACTGGAAGAGCAGGGACCTGCAGGCACCTATGGCATGCCCTGCACGTAAGGGCATTAACTGCATTAAACAACTAAACTGCTCAGAGAAAAACAGATCGATCAGTTGAACTCCTGGAACGCTGACCTGCGCCCACAGGCAACAGGGCAATGGCGTTTCACCCACACACACGCACTGTGCTGGGCTTGGATTTAATTCCTGTCTTCCAAGAGCCATATTTGATAAAAAGTAACCAGGTTGTTGACGTTTTGTTGGGCTTTGGAGTTTTTTGTTTAATACAGAAAGAGCTTAGGTCACCTCTGCAAGAGTATGTAAAATTCAAGATGGAATAGTATTTCCTGGAAACAACACTTCTGGTAGGCTATTTGTATTTTAAGACCAAAATCACTGAGTTCCAATCTTCATTGCAGCTACTGCATCCCCAGAGAAGCTCCTCAGCCCACCTCACCATCCACAACTCAACAGCTTCGAGACACACAGGCAAAAACCTCCCACTCCCACCCTGGACACCAGCCGTTCCTATTCAAAAACCTATTTGACAACCGAGCAGAGCCACACTGCACAGGGAGCAGTGACAGCCACGTGTCCCGGCCTGACCCCATGCCCCAGGCAGTGCACCCACCTCCGCAGGCATCGCAGTCAGAAGGCGGCACTGGTCAGGCTCTGGAGTCACATCTGCTCCGTGGCCGCAGGCAGGAGCACCCGTTCCACGCGGAGATGCACAGCTCTTCACACAAGACTCAACTGGAAGTCGACTTCAAGGCCAGGCTGGACACAGGGCCTTGGAGCAACCTGCTCTAGTGGAAGGTGTCCCTGCCCAGGGCAGGGGGTTGGAACTGGACAAGCTTTAAGGTCCCTTCCAACACAAACTAGTCTGGGATTCTACAGTTACATGACTTGCCAGCTGATGCGTACTTAGCAAGCCACATCAGTTCACAAGTAAGCTCTGCCTGAGAGTTGCTTCCATTTTCTATTAGAGAAATTTTCAGCATCAATCTGTGCTTGTATAATGCACCAGTAATTTTATAAGCCTCAGGAGTTTTCATTGGGTTTTCTTAGAGCCAACAATGCCTCCAGTCTTCTGGAATTTCCCAGGGAAAGCCAAATGAGTGCCAGCTTTCAGTGGGAGGCAGTTACATGTGTGCATGGTCTTGTGGTGACAGAGCTTTATCCTGGCACAGCCACTTCAACAGCATCACAGCAGCTACTCTTTCCAAGACCAGTATTACTATCCTGTGGCTGCCCACTCATCACCCCTGAGGCAGAGACACTCACTGGCAGCTGCAGCAATTCAAACTGAGGAAGTACCTTGCAACATCCCCTAACTTCAAACACTGTTAGTGCAACAACACCCCCACCTTGTTTACCCAGCTCATCCCCAGGGAGCTGTTTGCCTGCACATACACCCCAGTGCTGGAGCAGCACCACACACTCCTGCCAGGCACAGAGCTGGACAAGACCACTCACACTACTCCACCGTTTCCTGAAGAAGTCAAACCTGGCAGCACATCACACAGGGTCACTTCCCATTTGAGGAATAACAAAGAAAGTTTTTTTATAGCCCTGATGTTATAAAAATACCAGTTATGAAATGTTTAGGCAGGGCTGTTTTTCTAAGAGAGAAATGTTGGAAGCATCTATACATAGTCAGAGTGTACCCGGTCTGCATGACCACAAGGCAAATGTGAACCTACCACAGACAAAGGGGAAAACTGACAAGTGAAGACCATTTACTGTGCCTCCATTAGTGAGCTCTCCTTGGGGTTTATCTTTGGAAACCACAGCACAGCTCCCATGTGTTATTTCTACTATGAGATCCGTGTAGTGTGTGCCCCTGCTGAAACTGTATTAGCACAGCTCTGCAGACAGAACTGTGCACAAGGACTTGAACAGCATCAGCAAGGGCTTCCTTGCTATGGGGCCTTTAATCCAGCTCCCAATTTGTGCAAAGCCATTTGTTGCCTTCTCATGAACATGTAATGCACATGAATTGAACAGAGCAAGAGTGCTCAGGGCAGCAGCAAGCCCCCAGTCTCATCAATAACTTAGATTTTAATGAATCTTAAGGTTTTAGCTTGCACTTTGAACAATTGATGTATTTTAGCCTTTCAAGGCAAGAAGCCCTGTTTATCAACACATTCAGTTTGCTTTCACCCAACAAAGTTGTTCTCACTTGCAAAAAAGTATTTAGTAAGATCTTAAGGTTTTTTTCTGTGCATGTTTTAACATCACCACTCCAAACAAGCAGGATCTGTTTGTCATTCTGGCTCTACTCAGTATTGGGAATTGTGCCACGCAGATTAACAACCGTACCTACCTGGAGCACAATTGTAATGTCCATCAGAAATGCTTTGCTCTGTTTCATTTACAAACACCTCACTTCCATAAACAACCCCACAAGTATGTCAAACTGGTTGCACTTCCTTAGAAATAAACACTCTAACCTAAGCCCAAGAGCCTCAGCAGCATCACTGTGACCAGCACAGGCACGATGCCATTCACTGCCTTTCCTCCCATTCTACACCCAGCAGTTTCCAACACTTGAGGCAACAAAGAGCCCTGAAGAGCTGGTTTTAGGTAATTCTCCAGACGCAGTGAGGGCTCAGTGTACCCACCCTTCTCCTCCTATGCGCTTTTAAGGGCCTTTGGCCAAGCTCTTTTGTTCAAAGGACATAACAAAATAACTATTCTTTCAAGCATTTCAGAGAGAAATCTGATATAACCCGAAACGAATAAAAACACACCTAGATACAGTAACAGAAGCTTGAGCAATGGCATTCTTACAGTAGGTGTTTAAAAGCCAAGTCTGTAAAACAGAAGTGACATGTAAAGACATCTTATTCTCACTCACATGAGACAGTGACCATCAAAAGAACAGCACAACGAAGTCATGTTGTCAGACTTTTAACACTAATCTCAGGTGACGGCATCCTTTGGAAGGTATTTCATGTCATTACAGATTCTCAACTTACTCCCACATGTAATTGCATTAAGAAACAGATCCCCTGGAGAGCACAGAGCTCTCAGCTAAGCAGCAGCTCTTTCCTTCATAACAATCTCAAAAATAACACCTCTTCCCAAAACTCTGCAAGAGCAGAGTAACTGACACAGAGTTGCCCTCCTAACCCATCTGTTAGAACAGGGTTCTCCCAAGCACAGACATTTTACTTTGGGAGGTCAGCTCTGAAGCTCCAAATAGCCATAAATCAGCTTCCCAGTGACAGAAATAGCAAGCAGCAAAGCTTTCTGCCTGCCCTTTCCTCAGTTCAGTGGGCAGTGCACAGAGGAAGCTGATGGGGCAGGTACCTGCAGAGCAGAGCTACTGCAGGACACCACAGCCCCACTGAACCAAAGCAAAGTCCCTTCTGGAGGTTCCAAGGCACAGCCAGCCAGCCAACAGGGGGGAAACAAAAGAGTTATCAGTGACCCAATAGAGAAGCCAAAGAGAGTTGCTTCAACCCAGAGAATACTCAGGAAGAAATGAGCATCAGCTGAGAAATGACATCAGAAGATGAGTCTGAAGACTAGAATGGAGATACTCAAATCCTCTACTGCCCAGTCAGCTGCTTTAAAACAGCACCAGGAAGACAAAAATCACATTTTAAGATGAGCCACATACAGATTAGGGAGCAAACCCTGTACAACAGATGTTTTGCATCTTAATGGGAAAAAAAACCCCAAACAAAACAAACAAACAAACAATCCTCTGCATTCATCCATCACAACAGTTTTAACAGATTCCCCACTCTGAGGATGCATTATACCACTGAATATAATGCAAGTCCCACACCAGGATGGCTTTTGAAGCCTTCTGTATCTTGCATGGTAGCAATTTCATTCTGTTGAAGCAATAAACTGGAGGCTTCTAATTTTTTATCTGATTAACCTAGAAATGCAGAGCCCACATAAGAACATGCTCATAAAAATCCTGCAGGTTTGGGAAAAGCCTTAAGAGCAACCTTAAACTCTGCATGATTACAGGAAGCAAACACTCATTCCACTAACTCGTTTGAAGACAAACGTTTATCTTCAGTACAAGACTGCACTGACATTATCAATCCTCAGATGTTTTTTTCCCCCCTTTAAACAAAAAGCTTCCCCTGAACAGCAAGTAATGCCAAGTGTGATCCAGCAGACTTCAGAGCTTTCAGCATCGGGGGCAAGAGGATCCCCAATCACACTGGGGGGAATACACCACACAAGTGAGCACACTGCTTTTAGTTCTCTCATCTTCTGTTTTCCCCAAGGACAAGGACAAAACATGACACAAGGCACCAACATGCTGCTGCAGGTCTTTGCAACGGTCACTTGCTCCAAACAGTCAAGTTTGGGTAGTGTCTGGAAAGCCCCAGACCCATGAGGTATTTCAGAAAACTACTCCATGGATCTTGCTTTAAAAACCAGACTAGAGTGGGGAAAAAAAACCCCAACCTTTTTCATTAACTTTAAACCAAGTGGTTGCAATGGAAAGAAAAAAGAGGATGCTGAGCTGTAAGTTGCTACACAAGTCAAGGTTACTTAAGCTCTGCTGCAGCAAATCAATGTAGCCATCACTTAAGTTATCTCCACTTGTCTTCACCCAGAGATGACTAAGCACGCGAGGCTTTACACTTGCAGATCCAAGAGTAAAATACCAACTTATCCACATCTACATGTTGAGGTTCTGTGTGTATTCCCCTTCCAAGCAGGATCACTTTAGCTGTAGCTTCCACTGGTAAACCATGAAGGTGATAGAGTCAGGCACTGTAGGGATGCATCTACCATCGTATCACCTACTGATACAAAATGCCAAAAAAAGAGCAAGTTCTTGTTGAACGCAGAGTGCTTGGGCAAGACCAAAGAAACCATGTGCTTGTTGCTGATACACTTTTCTCTTTCTATTAATCTGCCATTACTAAATGGCTGGTAGTGCTCCACATTGCTGTAGCTTGGAAAAATGAAAACTTCTCCAGATAGAAAGGAAAAAGAAATCTCTTGAATTAATTTAATCACACAAATCAGACTGAATGTAGGAACCCAGAATTACACATGAACTCACGCAAGAAGTTTCTACAACACACGTTCATAACATTCTTTGGGAATGCTGCAGAGCTTCTGGGCAGCAGGCCTGCCTAGCGAGGTAGAGAGCTGATCCTGTTGTAGCATTAGGCTGCGAACCAAAGATTCCCACCGACAAAGAAGGGATGATCATTACCAGGTGGGAAGCACCCATTCACCAGTCATCCAAGCAGCAGCCCCAGCCCTCCTCTACACCAGTTACAGGAACTTGCTGGAGCAAGTTTATACATTTCTCCTGCTCTATTACTGAAGGAATTTAACAGTGAAATTGAACATCACCAGCATTAGACTTTAAGAAAATTCTGTGCTGTGTGCCAGAGCTCACTCATCACTGGCACAGGACAAGCCACACTCAGCTGAAAGAGCATTTAGGTTTTGTAAAAAATGTTCCAACATTTCTGTAAGCATTTAACAGATCTTCAGAACTACCAAATGGGTTTTATAAATCTCTGCAGACCACGATCCTGAAATGCCCTGGGTTTTTCTGAGGGCCTCAGGTCACGTATGTCACACCTGAAGGTACTGCTCTTCTATGTCTTTTCACCCCTCTCTACAGAAAAGGAGGGCAGAACAACATGGGCAACCATGGCAAAGGTCTCCCAAGTGCTACATTCCAGATGCTGCTCTGCTCTAAACTGAAGTGCAAAGCCAGCACCTGGAGGTCCCTTTTTTGTAACAAGATCATCAGGCCTTTTCTGTACCCTAAGAATTTCATCTGTAATACAGAAATGACAGTGCACCAAGATTGCTCAAAAGTGTATAGAAAAGATGCACTGTCAGCACAAACCCATTTTTTAAACTCAGCAGCATGTTTAAGTTATCAGCTTTTACTCTCTAAACATGGAGTTCTAGTCTTGATTCCTTTAATCATAACCCAAACACAGTAGTAGTTACTATGGGAAATTAACACTACCACACAGGTTAAGACATGTATTTGCACCTGAAAATGTAACACCACAGCTGCAGAGCCACCTCTTGTAGCAAAGACCAGAAAGACTTTTGAATACAGCTTTAACAGATGAAATGAAGAATTGCAGAACATTAGGCATAACCTATGAAAGAAGCAAACTATAAAACAACCTGAAGCTGCGTAATGTTCTAGTGTTGTTCTTCATGCACAGTTATCCCCATAGTCATTAAACCAGCTCTACATTCCCAGGAGGGAACCCAGTGCCCTGACCCTTGTGCCTGGGAAATCAGGGAAAGAAACCAAGGCAGTCTCCAAGAGCTTCCAGCTTCTGCTTAACAGAACCTGCAGAGCAGTGTCTGGGCTGCAATTCCCCAAACCTCAGTCAGGAGGTTACGTGCTCAGTACAACTAGTATTTTGAGATCCCCCAAAACACAACAGCTTTCAG
>NW_009923758.1:6835-13666 GCF_000696875.1 Nestor notabilis
CCACATACACAAAGCTCTGGAGAAATGCCAGCTTTACCTCTCAAGTAAAGCTATTTTATCTCCCTAGAACTAAAATAAAGCCAAGTTACAGGTTACTAAGCATATTCAGCCAGAAAAGAACATGCAGTCCTGAGCCATGCAGTTTTTCCAGGGAATGTGTAATTTAAGAACCAGCTTCTTTTCTAAGTAAAAACACCATGGAAACTAAGGAACCCGAACCACCAAAACTAAGCTACTTCCCATTTAGAAACTGATCCATCTTAAAACAGTATTTGGCACCAGCAGCTAAAACCGCCAGTTGCTATAAAAAGACAATACTGCCCTTTGTCACGGAGAAACCAAAATAGCATTCAGCCTTTAATCTCCCGAAAATACGACAGCAAGAGCTAAATTGTGTGGATTATACACATGAAAGTGTTATTCAAGATACCAAAACTGCCAGAAATTCTAGCACCAAGATTAAAATACATCCAAGGCTTTCTTGTTACCATTAATTTAGCAGTCTGGGAACTGTATTTGTAGCCTCTCAATAAAAAAAACCCCGTATCTTTGCAACTGGCCCTTGAGCTGTGAGCAACTCGCCGTATACGAGAAGCTGCTCGAGAGAAGAACTGTGAAGTCCTGCTCAAAGGTCACATCACTGAACTACAGAAAGATTTTATATGTATTCCCTTCAGAAATCCCAGTCCCTAACATATTTTAGACTATGAACACTAGCAGCCCACAGGATGAGATTGTTAAATTTAAGCTTAGATGCCCAAATCCTATAATCCAGTCTAACCCCTTGACCAAAAATTTCCTGGAGCACAAAGCAAAGGTCAACAGTAAATAAACTATTACAGTAAGATGGTGCCCAAAATGCACAATCACATACTTCATTCATGTGTATATTCATCTATACAGTCAACCTCTTCATTTGAAGTCAACATACTTAAAATGAAGAATTTTAATCCCTTTTTGTAGAAAGTGGTCAAGAAGTCAACATTCACCGGACTTCAAATGCCCATCCACATTTTTAACCACAATTCTTCAAGCGTAGGTTCATAGCCTTTACTTCTGATGACAGATGAGGAGGTTTTGTTCCAAAGCAGCTCAAGCTCATGAGATGCATTTAACATATCTTTTTAAATTGTATTTGTTTCAAAACTTTTCAAACTACTGAACACACAAATCAGGTAACACAAACCAGACTTGCATCTGAAAGGGAAGAGAGTGTACATGATGCAGTGACGTCTACATGGTTTCCCTAAAAAGTTATGAAAATACCTGGATGCTCACCCCAAAACACTAAAGAGTCATTTCACTGTGCTTCCTGTTAAACTGCAGCAGATTGGATAAGATCAAGTAAGGACAGGCAACAAGTCTTACAAGACAGACTTAGACATGGAACAACAAAACCAAGGGGAAAGTTGTTTCCCCCGGTAAACCCTCATTTTGAGCACAGTTTCTCCCTAGTAAGAGGGACAAGGACCTTTTTGTTCAAGCTCACCTGCAGAGTCATCCAAAAGCACTTGGAAAAAAACAAAACAAAACCCAAAAACCAACCCCAAGAATTATTTCTGTATTTCATGTTTCACCACTCAGTGATCTCACATACACCATCTGGGGCCAATTACAGGCTCACCAGAATAATCACTGCCAAAGAATTAATCCATTTTAATCTCATACAGTTTACATATTCAAACAGCAGTAAGAAAACCACTTGAGAAAACGCTTACCCGTGTCAGTAACCCGTGAAAGGCAGCTCTGCAGGGGTTCAGCTCTAAGCACCCCACAAGCTGAGATGCTGCATTCACTGCAGAAGAGCCACTGCTTTTGTAATGGACACAACCACAGTCAGTCTCAGTCCCCTAAACACATCTGTTGCTTCACAGGCAATTTTTATAGCAGGCAGTGAATCTACAGCACAAGCAAGTCTGGTTTGCACAACTGTCATCAGAGAAACCATCACTGACCAAAAAGGAAGACTGAGACAGGACGAGTGCCAAAGGCTCTCTACCAAACCCTGCAACACAGCCTCTCCATCCCCACTGTGCTCATCTTCCAACTCTGTGCCTCTAAAACCAGCATAGACAGGAGAAAAGTAAATATTCAACAATTCAAGCTTCTAAAAGACAGTTTATTTTAGGAAGCAAACTGTGCATAGTGATCTTAATACATTATTTGCACTTTTAAACAGGAAATCACTATTCAGCACTTACATTTAAATGCAGGAAAGGTGTTGTTTCAATGGAGGAACTGTAAGACCTCTCACCACACGCTCACTGCAGCTCCATCAGCATTTACTACATGTACTCCTCATCCATGAGAGACTGTTTATCTGCATGAATTCAAAAATGATTCTCCAAAACCATTTTGTTCCCTCCCCATCTAGAACTATCTCCTTAACATTAATATTCACAGATGTCAGAAAATTGACTGGTTCTATTAAGACAGATGCAGTTTTTTCCTGAGTTAGCTTGACCAGATTCCCTGTTACAACACCAGTTATAGATCAATATGAACACATCCACCACTGACTTGAATCAACCTTCTGAAAGAGCCAACAACTCAGAGACAGCAAGATGATGCTCTCATGTACTTCCTTCCTACAAAAAAGAGAGAAGTGAAACTGAAGACATTCATCTAATTGATGTCACATTAAAAAAAAAAAAAAAAATCACTTGCCATCATATTGTCCCCACAGAGCCAAGCCCAAGACAGATAAATCACTGTTCATCTGCAAAATGGTATGAAAAAGAACAAATGTTAAAACAAAGAGGTCATCAAAAAGCGGGAAATTAGGCAGCCCCCCAATTTCTGAGGTTTTGAGCAGTGTAGAACATCTCTGCATCACGGCACAGCAATGTGGGTATGCTCAAGGCCCCTGCACTTTAAGACTATAAAAATCAATGGTTTTGCTGCTCATTCAACACAGATTCTGAGACAACCCCCCCAAAGCCTTGCTTCTTCTAAGTGTTATTGTTCTGAGGAAAAATAGCCTAAGTAATGGTGTCTTCTGTCCTTGAGCTTGCTCACTACACACCTCAGCATCTGGGGATCCTTAACAAGTTTCAGCAAGTAACCCCAGATTTTTATTTGGATGGGGGTTTTTTTTCATTTCCTTCTGACCTTTTGGGTGTCAAAAGCAGGACACAAGACAGGGACCAGGAGAGGCACTACAGCTGACAGGCTCCTGCAGGAATTCAGTGCTTACCTCTTCTCTTGGGGCTATTAACTGGGTGACATTCACAGCTCCAAAACAGCCACTGCCTGAGCTGTCTCCTGCCCAGCCATTCCTCACACACACACACACAACTTCTCTTCATAAAGACTCTCAGTGGTCAAAACCCTTTTATGAGCAAGCCTTTCCTTTTCCAGTAAAGCAATGCAAGACTGGACATTAACTGGTTCCAACGATCTCCACCAGACAATCCTCCATGTGCAGCAGCAATCAGACACTGGCTGACAATGGCTGCAGGTGAAATATTTGATAACCAGCAGAGAGTCCTTCTGTATCTATTACAAAGATCATCATTACCTTGTTCTAACTCACCCTAGTAAGACCTCAAAACTTGGTGCTACACAAGTCAAGAAGCTGCAAAGGATTTCAGTGATGAGTTCAAGCACCTAAACACCTAATTAAACATAACCAATATCAGACCTTCATTTGAACAAGCAATTTTGCTTCCACTATGTCTTCCAGTACTTCAGACTTCGCAAAGAGAGAAATTTCTAGCTACTTACAGCACATGATACTGTATCATACAGGTTTTTGTAAAAGGGGAGGAAAAATCATTCTGAAACACAGATAGTAAGAAAGGCCCAAAAATAGCATTCTAATGAAGTATTTCTAGCAAAAGCGACAGCAACACACATCTGAAGTTGTACCCAAAAACCTTACAATGTAGACTCAATATTTGAAAACTGTCCCTGTATTGTTTCAAAGATATAATAACCTTGGGCAACACAAAGCCAGATAAAAGAATTAGTGAGAGGAAAAATCCTCTCCCCGCAATGGAAAATTTTCCTCTCTGGAGCAGGCAGAGATGCTCAGAGCCTGGCGTTGCCTGGAGACCAACCGCAGCTCCTGCCAACAGGGACAGGCTTAAGCATCAGCAAATTCAACAACTGATAAGTGGATGAACTGAATGAGAGGCAGCAAGCTTTTTCCACACACCAGTGTATAAACCTGATAGCTTTCAGATCCGGCCCATGATAGCTTTTACTTCTGGCCCATGCTCACCAGATACACAAGAATTACTATGAATATAAAAAGTCAGCATAATAAAGCTTCAAACCCCACTGCATTCAGCTCTCACCCACACACCTCTGGGCACAGCTAGAACAGCAGAGTACATACAAGTTAACATTTTTTAATCTCAACTAAATTTCTGCCCTTTCAATCTTTTGATGCAGTAACTGAATTTTTGGAATAGGCTCCTACTCATTAAACAAGTTCTATGTTTGAGCACTGGTGCAGAAATATTAAGGAAATCAATGAACTACATCAGACAGGAAGAAGCTACACCTCAGCTTCGTGTTAAAACCCACATCAAATTGCACGTCAGCTCAGAGCCCTGCCTTTGTCCCAGCCCTTGCCATCCAAAGCACAGCTCCCTGGGCAGGACAGCATCAGCAGCATTGCTGACACACACTTGTGTTGCCTATCCTGGATCTGGAACTGCTCCCAACCTCGGGCAGGCACAGACTCAGCTGCAGTAGCAGCACTCCTGACCTCCCAGAGGAACACCTCAGCTGTCTCCTGACTCCCAAACACCATCAGATGAGAATCATCAAAAGTAACTGACATTTAATACCAGCTACTCCAGAATTCCCCCAGACCTTATCTAAATCAAGTCACCAAAGGGATTCAGCCAGTAAAGAATTAAAAGATTTTTCCAAGAGTTACTTCTACTTAATTTATCTCTTTAGATATAATATCCTGGTGGAATTTACGTCACCAGTGAAGTAAGTCTTCTACCATCAACCTGGCAGCACACACTTCCCTGCCTCCACCTACGCCTAAACCAAAGGGCAGATATTTGTGTCCTTAGCACCACAGCTGACAGACTGAGACAGCTTCAGTGCCTCCAGGTTTACATCCTTCCTCTACCCTTTAAAAGCAAAACCAGCCCTCACATTCCCCAGCTGATCAGAGAACAACCAAAGTACCACCACACCAGTGACCGGGCTGGAGGCCCATCCACTGATGGGCAGCAAAGAGTTTCTAACACCTTTTCTCACCCTGTTTTTTCAAAGCCACATACCTGACAAATCTGAAGTCTTCCTTGCAAGCAACTGGCAGGGAAAGAACTTGTGAGAGCGCAAGGCCCAGCATTCACAGGACTGACTACTATGCAGCTTCCCAGCTCCTTCCCAAGCTACTGTACCACACGGATACAACCGCTCTGATCTACCTTTCCTCAAGAAGAAAGAGCAACATAAAGCTTACATTACTTGTACAACCAAGGTACCATAGACAACAGGTAATTTCTTCAGAAAGGTGTAAAGAGCAAAGACAGAAAAAGCAGGAAAATGGATTTTCAATTAATTAACAGATTTATTAAAAGCTACATGGCCAAGTTTAAGTTCTGAAAGTGTCACAAACAAGTACATACAAATGGCTGTAACCAACCCTTACCCAGAAGCACTCAAAGAAATTCTTTTCTGAAGATTTTTTCCTTAATTCTGGCAGCTAAATCATTGGCTTCTTCCTCACTGAGCAATACACGTCAAGCAAGGAAAGATTCTAACAACAAGCTGGAAAATGCTAAACAGGCCACAAACAAATTAATCAAGCCTTTTTTAACACACACATATTTGTGTGTGGATGCACAGGTACGTAAAAAACTGGTTTCCAGCCCTTAATTTCACTGTAAGCCCTGAAAATATGCAAATTAATCTCAACTTAAAGTCAATTTTATGTTTAACAAATAGCTTTTCTCTTACATAAGCAAAGTTATGAGCAAAGATGTCAATTCTTAGACATTTAAAAACCAAAATAACCCTGACCCTGTCATTCTCAAGTGTCAAATTTGAACTAGTTTACATTTGCTTCAGTGTTACATGTTCAATAACGACCATTAACACACCAGCTGACTGAAAAGTTTTACCTCACATGAGCTTTAATGTTCCAGAACCAAATATTAAATTCTAATTGCACTATTTGACACAGAACTTCCCCCTTAGATGTTCACGAGTCTAACAAAGCATATGGGGCACAGAAAGCATTTTGAAAGCAGCCAAGTATATGGGGCACCGAAGACACTGTGTCAAAGAAATAAAAAGACAGGCTACAAGTAGAGGGCAATTAAATTCCCGCACATACCAATAAAGATATCAGCATACTTTTCACAGTGGAATTAAGGCCAAGGACATATCAGGGTGTAACTACCAACAGACTGTTATTCTATCAACAGCGATAACATTTATTTTCTTAAACGGAATGCCCATTCCCAAAGCCTCTGCCGCGTTAGTGTTTAAGAGCCTGAGGGCCCTCAGCCACGTTAAACACGTATTGTAGATCTGCAACGCTCAAACCAGCTCGTAACATCGCACCACCCGGTATTTCCGTTTCACACTGAAGGGTGTTCGTGAGCAGCGCGGCCCATTATGCAACACATCCCGAACACCTTTTTTTTATTGCATTTTGTCATTACCGAGTGTGTGAAGCATCCGTCAGCCCCGCGGCACATCCATCACCCCGGCAAACGGACAACCGGCGCCTTATGATGCAGGCAGCCAAGAACTGCTGAGTAACGGCAAGGGGCGACCACCAGCCCGGGGTCACTCGGGCACGGCCGCACAACCGCAGCCCCCGCGCCGCACCAGCGCTGCGGATCCACCCCC
>NW_009923759.1:0-58575 GCF_000696875.1 Nestor notabilis
GTGCAAGGGGCCATCGTCTTTTCAAAGAAAAGAAATCCGGCAGCGCATACTTTCCCGAGTGGCACATTCTGCGCTTATTTTCCACGTTGAGTGGGAGCGACATAACAGCATTTGCAGCGTTTGAGTTTAGCTTGCAGGTTCAAGCTGTTACATTGGACAGCCCCGGCGGTTTTAGGGCATGAGGGAGAGGAAGGTGAGTGTTATTCTTGAGCAAAACCGGGGAAAGGAACTAGAACCAGCAAATGGGACATGGTATAGACAGCTTTTACCACTGGTTACTGTTAGAACTGTCAGCAGAAAGAGATTTTGAGTGGTACATACAGGGTTTAAACTTTAATATTGTTTTACTGCTAATGGTGAAAAGCTCTGTTTTCTGAGCAGCTCCTCAGGCCGTTAGTGGGACAGAAACAATATGTAAAACTATGGACTTTATTTCTATGCAGCAGACCTGTTACTTACATAGGCTAACATGCGCGTCTTTTCTTATTCTTTCTTCTCCCAGAACCAATCTACGTTCCATTCCTCATTGTTGGATCGATATTTATTGCCTTCATTATCGTAGGCTCTCTGGTAGCAGTTTATTGTTGCACATGTTTAAGACCTAAACAGCCGGTGCAGCCAATACGATTTTCTCTGCGGAGCTATCAGACTGAGACTCTTCCCATGATTCTGGCCTCGGCAAGCTTCAGGACGCCTTCGAGGCAATCCAGTACCGCGACAAGTTCCAGTTCAACTGGTGGCTCGGTGCGCCGG
The DNA here is from genome assembly GCF_000696875.1 of Nestor notabilis. Lineage (NCBI taxonomy): Eukaryota > Metazoa > Chordata > Aves > Psittaciformes > Psittacidae > Nestor > Nestor notabilis. Next base: position 754 of record NW_009923759.1, read on the forward strand.
TTCTCCTTTCCTCGGGCAGAGCCAGGGTGCCTTGTGGCATCGCCACCTCCACCATACACATCTGGCTGCTTCCAGACAGCCCACACAGTGCACCTGACCCAGCCGTCGGGATTTGTGGTGTCGCCGCCGTACTTTGGGTATCCTCTCCAACCAGAGCCTGCCCTGGCTGGGAAGAGCTGCTCCGATTTCAGTCAGAGCTGAAAGGAGTTGTGAAGGAGTAGCACAACCTTGGGAAGGAAGCGCAGGGACTGCTGCTGTTGGGTGTCACACTGACATGCTCAGTGGCTGCGGAAGTCAGAACCGTTCCTGTGGGTGAGTTGCCCCTGAAAGTGCAAAGTCTCATTTGGGATGTCATTTCCCAAACTTGGATCACACTAACAAAGGAACTGTAGAATATTCCAAACAGTTGCTCTGAAGACTGGCAGCCCAGTCTAATTTGTGCAGAATGTGACAAGTAGAAAAACCATTTGGGGGGTAAAGTTACTCGTTTCATAGTGTTATAAATGACATTTTAAACCTAAATGCTAATAACTTAGTTAACAAATGGTGGCTGCATTCCACTGATAATAATCAGACTAGTTCTATAAAGCAGCAAGAAGCCTGAGAAGTAAAAGAGGACTTACATTTACCAAGGATCCTGAAAACAGCTGACTGCTTCCCACTTCTATGAGCAATGAAAATAAGAGGAAGAATTTTATTATAGCTATCAAAATGCTTTTTAAAATACGCATAATATACTTGAACTTACACTGCATATTTGTATTAGTAAACTTTAACTATAATAGATAAAACTACTACTAATTAGATTAGTTGAAAATTAATCAGTCCCAAGCAGCCAAATAATTGTCTGTGAGAGAAGCAGAAGGTATTCAGCGATATCACTAACAACTTCTCCACATAAAATTCTAAAAATGGTGTTATGTGAAAGCATTTCTCAGAAGGCAGTATTTATTGTCGGCTTTTTGCTCAGCAATGTGTATAAGTAAGTTGGACAAACTGATCTTAAAGTTCTATTTGTAAAATTAGCCATGTATAAAATGTAAAGACAAGCTTGTAAATTAAAATGTATTTACAGCATTGACGACACTAATTATTTAGTAGTCACACACACACACACGATTATCAATAAACTGTGTGGTTAAAATGCTGTGTCATCTGTATGTCTCTGTACAGACAGTGTTTGATGAGCAAGTTTTCATTTTGGTGGCGTAACTCTATTATGTTTTTTTCCTGTTAAAAATAGTTATCTTTTTTCTTTTGTAAATGATTTACATCGTTAACTGCACCTGTTGTGCAGATTAAATGTATAAAATTCTGACTGTATAGTAAACTAACAGAGTAATTCATGTCTTTTATATGTAACTGTGGTAAAAATGTGGTAAAACCTACACTGATCAGTTGGGTATTTTAATTTAAAACATCCTGCCCTAGGAATAAATTTTGTTTGCCCTTCTACATTCCTTCACCCAAGTAAACCAACAAGCCAAATGGAAACGCATCTAAACCAAACACATGCAGCCAGCAAATGGAAAGTACACAGGAAAAAAGGCAGTCACTAAAGGGCTTCTCTGTACACTTATTTTTGTGAACAGATGAAGTCATTCTCTGTGTCAGAATCTACAGTATCAGGGGCTGAACTTTCCTATTTTATCATCCCCAAGCTCCCTGCGGGTATTATGAAGTACGTTATAGCTGAGCTATTTCACAAGTACCAGTGTATCGGTGCATGTTAAAATTACAGCACTTCTATCCTGAATTATAGCATTTTGTATTTTAGAAAAGCTTCGTTGGTTCTTCCTCAAGAGTTGAATAAATATTTTTTCTTAGCAAGTATCTAGCAATCAGTGTCTTAGCATTATGAAAAGAAAAATCTTTTGAAATAACCCTTTTAATATATTGCATAATTGACATTACAATTCAACAGATACTACTACTAGAAATGCAGTTTCTAAGCAGAAAGACAAGTTGTATACAATGATGTTTTAAGAAATAAGCTTTAGTTTGAATGCTGTAATGGTTAATTACAACCTAGAATTGTGATACACAGTAGTGTACACATTTTATAAAAAAATAAAAAATGGATTCCAAGTAGTTGGGAAATTAATTGAAAGGTAAGTGTTTTGTCTTGCAATTTTTTAGAGAAACAATCTTCAAGGAAGGGGGTGGTTAAATATTTACCTACCTTTGGTGATGTTTCATAGCACTCTGCACATTTTGAGTGGGTAAGAAATATTGGACTGTTCATCAAGTAACTTTTGGAAAAATAATTTAATATTGCAACAGATCCCAGCGCTGTTGTGTGGAAGCATCCCGTGAAACTGCTGATCGTTTTTAGCTAAGAAGGTGTAATTTTATGTACTTTTAAAGAGTGACGAGTGGTTGAGGCACTGACACAGGTGCTGGGTAGCTGAACTTCTGTATTCTCCAAGACAGGCTGTACACAGTGAAGTCAAGAGCTGGACTCAGTTACTGCCAGTTAACATTTGGCTGTGTATGGCTGAACGGGCCAGGCTGCCTCACCCTCATGGTCTCAGTGGGCTCTACAGCAGCTTTATTCATGTTTTAACATAGGGACAGATTTTTGCTACTTTTGCATACAGTCTTACAGATTTTAATGATTATTCAGCTTAAGTCAGGGCTGTGAAGTTTGCCGTGTAGTGTGGAACTCAGCATAGCAGGGAAGACTCCTCTGAGCTACCTCCTTTCCTCCCCTGATGCTGCATAATGGGTTTGACTTCATAAAATGCTTGAAGAACTTGACACACAGGAATAATTTTATTGAATTAGACTTCTGTAAGTCTCTAAGTTTATAGGTGCTAAGCACTTTGCAGATTGGTAGCCAGAGTGCAACAAATCCTGCAGATGGGGTCTGAGTCTGGGAAAGATCAGGTATAGTTAAATAGCTGTATAGGTTTACCTGTGAAGCAAGTGGGGTGGGGATTATGCACCATGTGCAAATAGAAGAATCTGTAAATTAAGAAGAATCTATATTGTAGATGTAAATATTCATGTAGCTACAGCGGCAGTGACCTCTGTAACTGAAGGGAGAGGAAAGGAGGTGGCTCACAAGCCCGTGGACAAAAACGCTTCTTGCCTGTGCCAGTAGTTTCCAACCCAGATGGGATTCAGCTGAGAATGCTAAACTTCCTTCCTAATGAAAGGGACCTGTTGGCACTAGCTGTTCCTATGATTTATAGGAAATAGTAATTTTTGCAAAACTTGTGGACAGAACATTGATACAGTTTTAATGACTAATGAAGCAGTTTGACAGGCTAGATATGTGCTGGAACTAAAAGCAGTTGCTTGCTATTAGAAGTAACATTTATACAGTACTTGCTTTATTGACATGTTTATTTTTTAACAAGTAAGTTTAAGTATTTCTATTGTAATACTGGAGTTATATTATGCCCTTTTTGCTAGATGACACCAATCTACAATAAATCAAACTGAAAGAAGAATCACACCCATTAAATTGGTTATTGTAATTCCCCACATTATGCACAAAATCCTTTGATTGCCATTAACTGGTAATGACATGTATGAAACCCAAGCCTTCTGTGGGCAAAAAGTACTAGTGGCATGAATTAGATCAGTTGTTTGGTTTGTGTTTTTACACTTTGGGTTTCTTCAGCATGTTACCTTCAAAATGCATCAAAACTCTTCAGTGCTAGGAAAAACATTACACGTACTTGCAAGAATGTCCTACAGGTTTTATTTGTAACTAGGTAAGCAGTACAGTATATGGCTATGCAAACTCATGGATTATTTGCAATACTAATCCCACTGGAATAATAATAATAAAAAAGTGACAATGTCCATATTATTTTGTCACTACTAGTCAGTTACAGCTTGACCATGACATTAAGGGGATGGAATCAATTTTCAGTGCTGTTTTTCTGGATATTGTGATGTGCTGTGTGGACTTAAACTACTCTGAACAGAGCTTCTATTTTTTTGGGACACACCCACCCACCGTCCCCCCCTGCACCACAATAATCACATAAACAGTTTTTGATTCACAATTACGTTGAGGCTGTAATTCCATGTTAGGCTGTATTCATTAGCAAAGGCAGAAGAAGAAATACCTTTCTGCTTTTTTTATTCTCTCCATCTTGTGCAAATTCAGGGGGCTGTGGCGTACATCAAGTTAGTGAAATGATTTAGCTTAAAAATAACGTTTGCATAAGAAAAGAGGGAAAGGATTTTAAATGGAGCCTGGATCATTATAAACTGGATTATAACCTGAATAATTTCAATGGCCTTGTAACTGCTACTGTAATAGAGACAGTGACATACCATGAGGTGGAATCTCCATAAAGCAGATCTACCATTAAATACTGGCTATCAGGAAACTAACAGCATTAAAGATGCATCTATTATCGAACCTGCCTTGACAGAATACAACATTTGGAAAATAAATTGTCTTAGTGTGTATATAAAAAATCAGTCACCTATCTACAAGCAAAACTCAGCTTAGGTTTGGATATATTCATTTTTATTCAGTGGGTGGGCACTGTTGTGGGAAAGAATTACCTGCTGCTATCATAGCCAAAGGATACCATATTTATCACTACCATCTGGAAAAGGAAATGATAGTTTCCTCATTTCCACTCTATCATTGTTGTACTGCATACTTCTCTTTCAAAATACGCTATCACCACCACAGCATATTAGGGCTCTGCTGCAAATCACTGAATGGCAAACTCTTGTTCTCCACCCTATCCTTTCTTTTTTTAACTTTTTCTGGACTTCACATGAGAACTGAAAAAGGCATCTCAAAATAGGTGTTTACAAAAAAACAACCAAAAACTTAAAACCACTTTCTACTTTTTCAGTTTACCTTAACATAAGAATTCTTTGGTATTTGTGAAATGCTATTTCTAATATATCCCATTTTAAAGAATTCTAAGAGTGCAGACATACATGTTCTCCTTTGAAAGTAATTGCTAGCATTTGCAACCAGTCAGTTCAACAAAGTTTCTTCATTTAATGGCAAAGTTTATTCATTTTTTAACAATTAAAAGACAAAACATTTAAAATCTGCAGTTCAAAACATGCACATTCACCAAATGCCAAATGACATGTAACACTGCATGGAACTGAATGTGTTACTAAAAGAGAAGAACTATTTATAAAACACAGTGCATTTAACATCCAGTTAAAACTAAACCTGAGAAACTACCATAAACACCGAGTCAAAAAGTCTTCATTCATGCAGCTTCATAATTTCCACAACAGTTTCAGCAGTAATGGCTTAGTGGAGCTGTAAAACCTCACTTTACCTTGAATGCAAATTTTGCTATTACAGGCTGACCACTTTCTGCAGCAGTTTATACACATCACACACTGAAAATCTTGATGAAAAATTACGCTGGAGTAAAAAAACCCAATATTAATGCATTTATGGCTTCTATTCTACAATAAAGAAACACCATAAAATATGATTTTTTAAAAAAACTTGTTCTGGTTACAGCTTTGCAATTACAAATCACTATATGAAACTGCTTCCATTTAAGTTAAAGTATCAAGCCTCCAAAGTGCCCAACTTGGCACATCATTGCTTAGATGAGTAGTCCTTATACTCAAAGTCCAGTTGAAGCCTATGTGAGTAACAGTTTGCATAAGCAGGAACCAGGTTTGGAATGCTAAAATATTTCTTTGTTTAATAAAGATCTGTTGGTTAACAGAAAGGAAAGTGGGGGAGCGAGGGCAGAGGCGGGGAAGGAGAAACTCATTTGTTGAGTTTTGTTACCAGTGAAAACATCTACTACCAAGAAAGTTGAACTGACAAACTCATTTGCTTACATAGCACTAGCTTCTTGATATATTATGAGCAGACTTTTAACGAAGGCATTAAAAAACAGAGAACAGCAACCACCATGCACTGCCTCAGAACACTTAGAAATATTGCCTCATGCAGACAGAATGATAAATCCATCAGAACTACAAATACCTTTACACAATACATAAGAAAAAAAGGGAAAAACCTTCTCTCCTTAGATTTAACACATACTCGAAATTACTCATCATTCAAGATGGGTTTAAATGTAACAAAAGAAGTCTTAAGACACGACACGCATCTTCGTAACTCAGTGAATTTTATGGATGCATGTGGACATATAGGAATCTTCAGCTATCTCTTAGTGTTTCAAAATATTTTATTTATCATTTTATACAAATAGAATGATGACTAAGTATAAATCTGTTGAAACTGCTTTGCAAAAATAAGTGTAAAATTAGGAAATGGCAAGAAAAAATTCCAAATACAAATTATCAATAGGTTTGTTAAAATTTGTCTCCTGTTACTTACTTTTGACTCCCTTATATATATATAGGTATATATTTAAAAATAATCAAACAACAGTATTTATATAAGATACCCGATTTCTAAGTGGCACTGGTTCAGCCTTTTGCTGGACGTTTTTAATACTAACTTGTAATTGTTATGCAGTGCGCATGATACAGATGGAAAAGTCCATGTGAATTCTGTATTTAATACACATCTGACTGTTCAGGCAATAAGAACAGAGGCATTGTTATGAGCATTTTTGCCTAAACTGTTTTTTCTTTAAACAAACACCTGCACAATCCCCTTATTTTAACAGATAGGATGTATTAACAAGATGGTAATAGATTATATTACTGTGTACTCAACGTGAAAATAAAGTGCATATTGTATACTTGACCTGAATTAAAAATAGGCACACATAGCTAACATGATCTTACATTTTAAAATGGAATTGTATGAGCAATCAAAAACCAGAACTGCCACATTGTCTTTTTTACTATTTCCAAGTGGTATCTTCTATCTACTAATTAACAGAAAAAGTAGAGAGATGGGAGAAAAAGCCATGATTATCCTAGAAAGCCTTAAATTACAGTCTAAATTTAGTATCTTAGAGCTGTTTGAGTTGTTTTCCTTCTTTTTAAGATAATTAAACTGGGGATATACTGTGTGTTACTCTTCACAAACTGTATTACAATAGTGAGACAGAATTTTATTTCAGAAGAGACCATGTACATTTCTCATTGTAAATATTTTACAATGTATTCTGGTCATCATGTCCTTTTCTGCAAAATCAGCTATTAAACCACTTAGAATAGAAAAAAAACCCCAGTAATAAAAATAAATTTGGATTGAGTCGTTTTATATCAGTTAAGTACACTGAAAGATTGTAAAGGAGCAACATTGTCATGGTTAATTTCAGAAATGTTTTGAAGTTGGTCATTGTCCCTTGGATGACAGAAAATAGGGATCTCCATTTTAGGAAAGGGGCATGCCCCCAAATTTTTTCTTGCCTTAGGTCAAGTGATTTGGCCCTCCCATATTGATCCATCTATTTATCTATGCCTGAAATGGCTTTTCTGAAGGCAGTTCTTGTCTGCATGACTGACTGGCAGTACTGTTTCTAGTGGGATACGTTCCTTTTGTCCCTATAGCTTCTGTTTAAAGATCACTCCGGGAAACTGAGAGGAAGACGTTGCATAACATGCATATGAAATGCAGACTGCCTTCCCATTGATACGCCTTCCTAAATATGTACTTTCATACAGTGCCTTTTGTTGGGCTTTCCATGTGTATTTTTAAGTTTCTCTTAAAAGTAGAGCATAAGAAAGTCTGATAGTGCAATACAATTGTAGGTTAAGTGTTTAGTTTGATGAAAGGCAAGGACGTAAAGTAATTTTTAATAAGTATATGGCTAAAGAAGGAGGGCAGAGAAAAGATGGGATTGGATGACTTATTACTTTTGAGTTGAAAGTGGATAATTTGGACAGAAAGAGGAAATTCTTAATTTAACAGATCATTGGGGATGCTATTGTTCCGTTTTTCCATTTAGTTGATCTCCACTCAAAGAAAAGAGAGATAATCTCTGTGTAGCGCACAGAAATGCAATTTAAAATTAAAACCTACTACTACTACAGAAAAAATTATTTTAAATGTGATTATGGTGGCTTTTAAACTTAGAATTAAACATGGACTAAAAAGCTACAAGATTTAACTAAATTCTGAAGTTAAAGTAGCTTTTCTTAGTTTGAAACCTGATAGTTGTTGGGTAGTAAGCTGAGAAATACCAATACTACTTTAAAAAGTTATCACAATGTTCTCGTTTAACACCTTTTTTTTTTTGTTTTCTAAAATCAGGTGTGTATCTCTTTCTGTAGCCATTTCCTCTCCATTTTTAAATAAAGGTGAGAGCATATAGGTATTCTGCATGACCAGTAAATTGTAAAGAGTCTGCTGCAATGTATTTCACACCTTTATAGGAAGTGGCTTTAGTGCAAATAAAACAGTACATACCACAGACTAGCAAAGGGCATGCTTTGCTCTCTATTTCAATGTATACATTTCAAATAATCTTAGTATAAAAATGTTGAAAATTGAATTAATTTTTTGAAATAAGTTAAAACAAACTTTCTTCTGAACCTACAGTATAAGCAGATACAATTAAGCATTGCAAATATAAGTAGAGTTTGATAAAGAGAAGTAAGGCAGAGCAATTCTTAAAAATTGGACAAAATAATATGTGTACTCACTTTTACAAGGTGGCAGCGATTTTTAACATATGCAATACTAAATGAAAGTAAGGGGAAAGCTTCTATAAGGCCAAAGGTGCAAAGACTTGCAGTTTTGAAAGCAAATGCCATAAAGGCCACTCAAATTTGACTCACTGTACTGTAAATCTTTCTCCTCAAGTGTGGACACTCAAGCATGCAGTTCTGATATCAGGACTGGAGTTCATTTCCTTTCAAATTATTCCTAACAACAGAAAACAGTTATGGAACTTCTTTGGCAAACGTTTTTAGGTTAGTATGACACAAACATCTATAAACACCTTGACTCAAAATCTTTCTTAAAGAAGGTGAATTAACACCATTAAGATACTCTTTTTTCAGCACTTGTTGAAAACAAAGGCTTTTTATCAACTGTATTTAAATATATTAACACTTAAAAACCTTCACAGATGCTAATGGTCTGTCAATGTAAAGTATGTTTAGCGTTCTGACCATTGCCTTCTAACTATATGACCAGTACTGATTCAACTTCATTGTAAAATAAGCAAGCTGGCAAGATACAAGATAAATTCCAATCTGTTTACAAATGCTAAGCAAATACTTGTTAAAAAATTTAGAGATGGTGTGTTACAGTATAGTTGCACAGTGCTTATGTCTATTGAGTACACAAATCCAAATTTTATGGAACAAGACCATCATAGATATTTAGATCTCAGATAACTGGGCCATGGTTGCAGCTCCCAGCAAAGATCTAGTAGTCTGTATCACAAAAGTAACTACTAAGGCCCAAATCTCGTGCTGTGTTTCTTCACCATTCCTCAGGCCTTTGTTTTGTTGTATCGTAAGCTCTTATTACTTCAGACTGGGAAACTATTCCATTTTCATCTTGAGAGAAGGCATAGCCATCTGCAGATATAAAACAAAATAGGAACCAATTAACGTTTTGATCTGATTTTTTATTGAAGCTTTAATAAACAGCTCTTAACAAAGGTCAACAGAGGCAAATAAACCTCTTTTCAGTACTTAGTAGGTAGAAAACCCATGACATTTCTTACATAATTTTTCACATATAGAACAGCATAAAGAACTCTGTGCATATGGTATCTTATGAATGAAGAGAAACCTACAAACAGGCAAAAACCATGGTCTACTGGGTTTAGGATACTGCATCTTTACTATAAGAAAAATGAGATGAAAGGTAGAGTTTTTCTTCCATAGTATGGGGATATTAACTTTTATTTGTCTTTTCATTTATTTACTTATTAAAGTTTTATTTAAACTTTTTATTTATTAACTTACGAAGCAAGTTTTGCTGCAGAGAGTCAGAGCGATACAAGTTCACATGGTTCTTCTTAAAAACATTCTTCAGTAGCTGGGCTCTTTCAGTTAAGCTAGAAAGAAAGTGAATGTATGAAAAAACTTATTAATTACAGTATTCCTCTATTGTGGAGTCTGTTAAATGGGAATTAATTATTAAAAGTATCCACTATCCTTTTTCTTTTCTAATTGCGCCTGATTATTAAGAATGTGATTAAAAGTGTGTGTGAGGGCAGATTCTGAAGTCCAGATCGCTGCTCAAGTTTTTACTCTTCACAGTGCAGGCAAAACATGTGTTTGAAGCACTTGTGCACTGACAATACAAATAAATGAATAATATTGTAAACATTTGAGCGTGACTCCTTTAGAAACATACAGTATAAAGGGAAGACACTGGCTTCCTTGACATAGCTTGGCCTGATTAGTGCCAGGCTGTATTACAGTCTGTCTTTTCTTATAGAAGAAAGTGCTTTTATAGTACCCCAAAGGGATGGCAAAAGAGATGGAGGTAAAGTGACATCTGTGGCCATCAGCTGTGTGTACAGAAACACACTACTTCCATGAAAAGTGTTCTAGCATCGTGTATTCCCCAGGAAACTTCAGAAGGTGTTTTTCTGGAGATCATACTTAAGTAACAGACTACTATTACTGCTAGAGTTTGGTCACTTCAGCCTATTTCCCTCCTTCTATGATTCTCAGCAATACTGAGTCTGTTGTATTATGTATTTACTGTGCTTTAATGTGTTCCAAGTGAGTTTCCATTTCAGCCCACGTAGAAAACAGGAGTATGAAACAGTTTTTAAACTGAGACTCAAGCATCAGCTGAATGCTGCAAACTGTAGTTCACATACCTACATTACTAAGTTTTGATCAGTCAAATTACTTTTTAATATTATTGTTAATTAGATCTACAGCCTTCCCAGGCTACTTACCAAAGCAGAGCAAAGAATGGCTAGATTGCTTCCCTCACTAGATTAGCATTCAAACCATTACATTAGAAAGGCTCATTCTTTCTTCAGTGAGTATATACTTCATATATATGAAGTTGAACCACTGTGTTAAACTGCAGAGATTAGTCACTATCTCCCCTTTCTGCTCCCCTCCAGTCTGGTGGTTAAAACATATACCGGAAGATGAAAGCTTGGCTTTTCAAAGTTGGAAGAGAGAAATAAACCTGCTATTCCCACATCCATAGAGGAATGCTAACTGCAAAATCTACAGGGTAATGGGATAGGCAGGGAAACTGTGGCCATGGTTTGAATTAAAAGATGGAATGAGACTTCCTTGTTAAAAAAAAAAACAAAAAAACCCCATTAGGTACCAATTCCAGGAAAGCTGTTGGCATCTGCTGACTGAACCAAGAATGGAGAGGTTGGAGTGCTGAGACAGATCTTTGTCTCAGTGTTTTCATAAGCTAGCTCTTTGGGGCTATTCTCGTGCAACTCCCCTGCCCCCCATTTGCTGCTCTAGGCTGTGTAGGAACCTTGTTGTTTATTTCACAGCTACAAACTATTAAAGTGACAAGATTAATAAAAAATTATGGACTGAGGTTTAAATCACATGGATACAGAGAGTGAATAAATATCTTCATGTAAGATGGGAAAGAGGTGGAAGACCATGTGAATACCTAGATAAAGTTATCAGCTGTATCTCCTTTGCAATACATGTGAGAAACCCTTCTTAATGTGAGTTGACATCAGCTAATTTCTACAAAATTTTTGGTTTTGACAGGTGTTTTTTAATAAAACCCCCATTTTATTAAAAACATAGCAGGCCTAGTCTAGAATTTTTGGTACCACCATTATTATTTGCTTGCAATCCAGAATGAAATGTTCAGATTGTTTTAAATGCCTTAAGTTTTACAAGAACATGAAGTATGCACGTTTCTTAGTTTATGTATAATGAAATGAAGTTTCCACTGCACAGATCTGATTGCTGGTACAGAAAATACAAATAAAGAAGGAAATACATATGGGAAAAGAAAAATGCTTCCAGCTATTCAGGTATTAAATTCTCCACAATTTCTATACTTGAAATACTGCAGGCTCTTTATTATGAATCTCCCTGTTGCCATTCAAAAACATATTTAAAAAAACACATGCAAAGCCAAGAAAACATGGTTTCATAATTAACCAATAATAAATTATAGTAACTACATGCCTATGCTCATTATGTGTACCTATATGGACAAGCAGAATATTAAATATTTTTGAACATGAAATGTATACATTTACAGGTAATTAACTGCATTTATAGAAAACATTTTTACTACTTCATGTATTCCTGACCAACCACTTAGATGGTCTAAAAATAATTTCCAAGTGGACTGAATAAAAAACAATGATTATATGAAGCAGCTTTTGCAGTATGTATCTCTAAAGATGTTTCCACAAATCTGGGCTGTTATTCATGTTACTGTTAGTCTATGTAGTATTCAACCCAGTAAAAATATTTTTGTAGTATTAATACTGTTGTTTCTACTTAAGTATTATATACATGGTATCAGAAAAACTGTTTTTGAACAAAAAGTATCCTTTCACCTTAGTCATTTCAATTTTAAGGAGAAATGGCTTTGTGGCATTTCAATTACAATTGCTCTAATGACAGAATTCATACTTTTTGTGGAATGAATTTTTTAATCCACTGAAGTTATTCTAATTGCTGCATCAAAAGAAGTGTGACCAGCAGGTCGAAGGAGGTGATTCTGCCCTTCTACTCTGCTCTTGCGAGACCCCACTTGGAGTACTGTGTCCCTTCATCAGGAAGTGTTGTGACAGGACAAGGGGTAATGGGTTCAAACTTAAATGGGAAGTTCAGTTAGATATAACAAAGAAGTTCTTTACTGTGAGAGTGGTGAGGCGCTGGAACAGGTTGTCCACAGAAGTGGTAAATGCACCATCTCTGGCAGTGTTCAAGGCCAGGCTAGACACAGCCTTGGGCAGCATGGTCTAGTGTGAGGTGTCCCTGCGCATGGCATGGGGGTTGGAGCTAGATGAACTTAAGGTCCTTTCCAACCCTAACCATTCTATGACTCTACTATTTATGCTATCAAAGCACCCTCAAGTCAATAGTATACCAACATGAAAGTTTACTTTTCTGTTGGAAAAGTGACCATGCAAAATTTGCACCTTCTTGATCAAGATGTATTTCTACTTAACTGACAAATATATGTGATGAAACCAGTTTCAATGTGTTGCCTATAGAAAAACAGAGTAAAGTATTTTCACAGAATCAGAGAATGGTTTGGTTTGGAAGAGACCTTAAAGATCACCTAGTTCCAACCCTCTACCATGGGAAGGAACACCTTCCTCTAGACCAGATTACTCAAAGCCCCATCCAATATGGCCTTGAAATTTTTGGACAGTTTTGAGGAAAAATCCGATTACACATTCTTGCACACACTGAAACAGCAAGATACAATAGAAGTGCTCTTCCTAAGCCTTCAATGGTAACAATTGTAAATACCTTTCAAATCAGCACTGTAAAAATAGAAGGGATGACAAATTTTAGGAGTATATTAGCATGTCCTGCTTCTAAAGCACATGCTAAAATAAAGAACTTTGAAAAACAGTATTTTAAATTATTTCAATGTAAATGTCAATTTTTATCCTAATTTTATGAAAACAGCTGAAAGCCCAGATTTAGAATTTAAATAGAAAATTCCCATCCTAAGATTGATTGATAGGAAAACATCGAAAGGTAAAGCCTTACAATCTCCATTGTATTTAAATGCATGCACTATCAGGTCAACACATTTCTAAAAATCTACAAAAAATATATTCTAGATGAAAGAAAAGCAATAAAAAATAACACTAATATACTTCTAAGCAAGCATTCGGATACTGACTAAGGCATCTAACTAGTAGTAGAGTCCTGACCTGTTGTCTGTGGAAGTTGAGCCTGTGATTTTGTGTTGTAATATTTTTAAGATGGGAATGGACAGAGTGGAAAAGTACCTGAATTATCTTTCTCACTATTTCCCAGTTACTTCTTAGTGATTTTTATCTCCTTAGCGATTTTTATCTTCTTAGCTTATTTTGGCATTTCAGGAAAACAAATCCCTTCTGCTACACCCTAAAAAGGTACTTGCAGAGGTATGCACACTAGAAAAATATTAGTTGGTGCTGAAGAATACACAGTAAGTTTTTTAAAATATACCTATTCTTGCATGAAATGCGCTAAAACTCAAAAGTTTCATGTATGTATTTAAAGCCGATGTAGAGAACATTCCTTACCAATTTAACTACTTACTCGGCACTGGTAACTAGTCAAACCAGACTTCTGCAACTTATGAGACTCAAAAATGTTTATAATACTTCAATCATATTTCTGAAGAAGCAAGTCAGTTCATCAGAGCATTTCCTTAATGGGAATACTTTCTCCATAAAGGGTGAAGTATTGGCTCCATTACCGGAATTAAGATGTAGTTTAGAAAAAATAATGGAGGGAATATATGCTGAAGAGATATTAAGATGTCTAATGTTCATTGATTTGCATGCTAAGTGGATGCTTGTATACTTCAAAGAATACAGGTCTAATAACTTTATGGAGAAGGAATGGGTCTAAGAAAGACATTCTGGCAGGTATCTACACAACCTTCATGAAGCCCTCTTAACTGCTTAATTGTGAGATAAAAAGATAATTACAAAATTAGTGGTGAAAACCCCAAGTTCATCTTACCTAAATAAGAATGGATTTGGAAGACATTCTGTAGGATGAAGGGAGAGCATATTGCCTAGACAAGTGAAGTAAAAGTAACTGAATTTGGGAATACAGGCGAAGTCTCAGGAATGCAAGTATGGTACACTATAAACCTAAGTTTCCTTACTTTCTTCTACATCCACAAGATGTTCCCCTTTTAGCACTGTCTACTACTAAAGCCTGCTTTCTTTTCTGCAATTCATTCTTTTACAAGTTTGCTCTTTGCAGAAGAGCACACAGCACACATTGCTTCTGGCTCAAAGCTTAGCACATTAACATGTAGCTTGGTTAATTTAGAAGAAGATCTTGCCCTGAAGCTGCCTGAATGAGCACTGCCAGTGGAGAGAGGCATCCATAACAATCAATTTAGATCACCTGTAAAGGTAAGAGAACTTATTCTTGCAAACACTAGCTGGGTCATGAAGCAATGAAGGAAAAGGATGCTCAATGCAGGACTGTCATCAACTAGGGGATTTTGTAGTACTTGGCGGTCTGAAGCTGCTGCTACAAAGACAGCATACAGAGCCTGATGGGAGACACTATGCAGGTATGCCACCACACTAGACTAAGTGTTCCATAGGTGGTGGGATGAGCTTTCAGGCCTCATGGTACCGCCTCTGGTATTTGTCATGGTACCAGGGAAGATACTAGAATGCCACTAGAGACAAAACGTTTTTGTGACAATAATTTCTAGGAAAAGAAAGGAAAAACAGGAGCAAACACAAGCTGAATATTCCACCCATTAGAAATGGTGGTATCCAATGTAATTTGGTTTCAACCTGGCAAATTCTAGTAAGCTGATGAAGGAGGGATTCAGTAAGATTGAAGGAGAAAGGGAACTTAAGTATCTTTCTGAAAAAAAGGTACTTCCTGAAAATTGAACCTACAATGAAAGACGTGTCTGTTTGTGTATTTTGTTTTTTGTTTTCTTTTTCCTTCTGGTCTCTTTCCATGCATAGCTTGGTAGGAGGAAAGCCTTCTTGGCTAAGCGCTTTGCCATGAAGATACTAAAAGAAAGCAATCCAAGGAAAGAAAGAACAGGAAAATCAAGTATCAAGATTTTTTTAGACTTCACAAAACTCAGGAAAATGAAGACAAGGAAAGAAAGCTCTATCTCAGCCAAATGGCATGAATGAATTGGAAGTGGGGGAAAAGGGGACTTTGGCACCTCATAGTCCCACTCAGCAAGTGCTTGCTATGAGTTCAGTTGGGGTTAAAAAGTCTCAAGTATTTTAGTGAGTGCACACCTTTAGGCTGAGTTTACACATAGAAAAATGTCCAGTTGTTCAGATTTACCTTCACCCTTGTCAGATTACTTGTCTAACCCATGGAGGAGGATGTAATAAAGAAATTCTTGTGGAATCTTCAGTTACAATTATTTCTTACCTAATAGAGGTTAGTCAAATTTGTTTGCTCTGGACTGACATCAGATTAAAAGCCAGCTTGTTCTATTAAATTTCAGCAAATCCTAGACAGATTTTGCTCTTTGTCCCTATGCTACCAACCAGGTTTTAAAATTGATATATATACTTTTTTTTTTGTGCTTAGGCAAAAGTTATAACTATACTAGCAAATGATGTAGGTTTAAACTCACTTTGTGACTTTGTTAACACAGTCTAAAGTGACACAATTGAAATCTGTCTCAAGTTTGTTTTATATCTAATATCTAGAAATGTAACAGTCAGCTACAAAGAAACACATCACTTAAAGCCTTTGGTAAAAACCTGCATCTAAGCATATGAAGAAACATGTGGGCTCAGTAGACCTGAAACCTCTTTACGGATGCCTTTTGCTTATATGGATTTTGAAAAATAACCTTTTGTCTTTGATACATGTATAAGGCTGAAAATATTTAGCAGTTTGGTTTGGTTTTTTTTTTTTTTTTTGAAGACAACAATATACAGATTTTTACAGTACCTCTTGCCATGCACAACTGCCCCGGGATCCTCAGACTTTGCTTCTAACTCCTGAACTTCATCTACCAGTGTCTTAAATGTAGCTCTCTTTACTCTGTAAGTAATAAAAAATACTGCCAGATTTACTCTTCTTGAAAGTGAAAGAGCAGATTGTTAACACTTATATAAGCATTCAATTTACAAATCCATTTTTCCCAGATGACTTAAAATTAATCTTACCAGAAGAAATATAAAGCAGGTCTAAATAATGTATTTTAATCAGCTGTTCTTGCAAATTAGAAACAACAAATATTTATTAAAAAGACATTAAATTATTGAAACATTTAAAATACTACTAATGCTTGTAATAAAGTTTGTCAAAAATGAACAAGGTGAAAAACAACTTTTTACAATCACCAGAGCTGACCTTAATTTGTTTTTCTTACATTAGTAGTTAGAACACATATTTAAAAGTCAGTACTTTATCCCGTAAACCTCAGCATTTCTGTACTCACACTTTGTACACTACATCAAGAAGTAAAGCTGTCATAGGAATACATAGAAGTCCCATCCAAAATACTCCAGAGCTGAACATCATAGCTGCCTGGAGGGAATAAAACACAAAATGTAATGATGTCATGACAAGAACTAGGAAAAAACCCCTAGAAATCTAAATTACTTGGTTGAGAGTATCAAAAGCAAATTTAAAGGAACCATTCCAGGCACTCTAACGTGAAATAAAACTTGAACTCCCTTCTGAAATCCCGAGTCGCTGTAGAAATCCAGTAGATAGTAAATACTAATTCATGTTAAGAAGCTGGTAGAAAGACCACACTGCTTAGTTCTTTAAGGGGGGGAATCTATCTCTCTACAATGCTGCTCTACACCACTGCACTGACTGTAGACATTTCCATTAAAATCAGATTTATCGAAAATTGACTCCCACCCAATCTTTGTCAATAAATTATGAGCACAATTTCTTATTTGCAATCGATCCTAACAGATTCCTGACCCTTGATATGTATACTGGACACGGTTACAATCATTTCGCAGTGTAACTCAGATCACTCATTGTACCACTGTTCCCAGACTGCCACAGATTCCTGTTCAACAAAGTGCTTAAAAAAGAGAACCAAGAGAAAAACTAATTATGGAAGTATGCAACATAGTGTTAAATGAAGATCTAACACATTAATGCATGGTGAAGTATTTGCAAACCAGATCACGGCTTTTAGCTGTGTGTTTGCTATTTTATACACCACTTTATATTAATACATAGGAATTTCTGCTGTTCATGACTTCGTCTGTAAACATACTAAAAACTAAAACGCACTAAAAAGCCAAAACAAACATCATAATGTATGGACTTGAAAGGAAAAAAAAACCCCTCTAATCTACCCTTGCAATTCATGCCCAAGTATCTACATCAACAAGATTATGGATGCAAGGAGTATGATAAATACATAATAAAGTATATTACTGAAGATTGTTTTGCAGTCAGTATTAAAAATACCTTTAATGTAATTAGATTGCACAGAGGCTGAATGTAACATTGCTACACAACAATACCCTTTCAAATCCTTTGCTTCATTACTCGGAGACTAATTCCTTTCAAAGGTTAAACCTCAGTATGTAACTAATATAAATAAGCTGATATTTTCCTAATATTAATGAGAAGAAAATTATTAGAAGAAAACTGCAAGTAGCTTGCAGCACCTGAGTCTAATTTCTGAATGCGCTTACATGAACATTTTAGAATTACATTTGCTATGGTGATGCGTAAAAACAAAAGTGAACTATTTTCAGGAAAAAAAAATATCTCATTCTCTTATAAATAAAATGTTCTGTTTACCTTATTTTTGTATCCAAATTCCTATTGGCACTGATACTTTAGAAAGCATAAGAATATATTTTAACTGAAAATTTGATAAACTTTCCATAACTACATTAAAAGGACATAGATATTGCCTGAAATTCTAGTAATTATTTCTGCCAACAGCTGTCAACAAAGGTGTAAACACTGAGCAGTGATGGGTTCAAAATAAAACAATTCACATATTCAACGGAGGAAAAAAAGAAAAAAAGAAAATTTTGTATCAGTAAGTGGAGAAAATGCATTAGCACAGTCACTTTATAAGCAAAACATGACTTTTGACATATTTGATGAAACAGTAATTTCCTTAAACCGCAGCTAATAGGAAATGTCTATCACAACTACATTTTGCAAGACATTTTATAATTACTTAGCAATCAGAGAGACCAAGTTTCCTATAAACAAGCACAAAATACAACTTGAAGTAATTATGACTCTAACTTCCTATTATTAACAACATTTTTTTAATTTGTAAGAACACAGCAAAGAGCTGTCCTTGCCTGAGCCACCCTGTATTAAATGTTTTCTGGTGAAACAGCAAAAGTGATAATGTAGGTCTTAGGATGTTAATTCTGACTATTGTAATGCTAACTATGAATGAAGGAACAACTGGCGCCTACTATTCAGTCCATCCAGCCTTTGGCTTTACAAATGAACAACATGAATTGAGGAAAAAAAAAAAAGTTTTTCTGCGTCATATTTGAAAGCCTGTCAGATTTTTTTTCCTTTACAGAGTTAATCCAAACCTAAAAGATTTAAAGCTGACATTCGCATTAAAGACAGAGGGCCTCTTTGTATTTTTTGGATGAAGAGGGGAAAAAAATAAAATCCCACAGAGGTATTTCCTTCCTTTCTGTACAAGAAAGCTCCCCCCTCACTCTGTAGAAAACATTTTTGTCTCTAACTTTTCACATCTCTCTACACATAGGCAGGTCATCTGGGAAATGGCAAACCAATCCTTTTCAGACAATGGCACTAACAGGAGCAGCCTGTTCTGGGGACGGACTCTGGCTGCCTCTGTTCGTGGTTTACAAATTGTTCCGAATGTGAGAGATTTGTGGTCTATGCCAAGTTTTCCCCCTTTAGGCCTTGTGAAACCAAATGGAATCTGCCACAAAAGTGGCTCCCAGGGGAATTCAGAAGTAATCCAAAATGAGAGCTGGGAAGCCTAGTTTATTGTAGGACTTACAAATCCTGCAGGGAGGATAAGTAATTTGTTGTATGTGTAGCTCATGCTTAATATTAGGATTTTCTAAAGTGAATTAACATAGTTTATTCAGTGCAATGCACAGATTTTTGTATAAGTTCTTATTAAAATAAGATAAATTCTGATAAATACTCCCTTTCATTGCTTAATGGAAGACTAGAAATACTGGCTGTAGAACATTTTTAATGCACTGATGAAGCTGTACTGTTAGGAAATTACAAGCCAAAATGAACAGAGAATATTCCCTTTTTCTTCACTATGAAATGATCTGCCAAAACAGCCAGCTCAGATTTTAAAAAGCCTTCTAAAAGAGAGAAAGATGAAAAGAACAGTAAAACTCTTGCTGCAGAAAAGCTTATGAAAACACTTTTCAGTTTATCTATTTCAGATATCACCTAGGTATGTATCTTCTCCCTATAAACTACAGAACTGTTCAAATAATACCTCCTCAACACTATCAAACCACAAGAGCTTCTCTTCTCAACAACCTACAGAGACAACATCACTAGTTTTAATTACCTGCATGTGTTTGCCTTCATACATGCCGAAGTGTTTACTGTTGTTGCATTAAACCAGATCTGCAGTAACACATAGTGCAATGAAGTTCCTACAAGTGAGTTCTTGTAATGCCTCTCATCTTTCTTCATTATGTAGCGTTAAAAAACATCTCACAGTTACTATTAAGAACTACACAGGAACTCTGCTCACTAGGTATATAAAACAGGGAGTCCCTCCATTTTCTGCAAATACAAACCGAAGCCTTACTGGCTTCCTCAGAAAGGGATGAAATATAAGACTGCACCTTATTACATGTTCTTGTACTAGCTTAGAGTGGCTGCTCATTTTAACTTTGTGAATTAAGTTTATAGGCATTTAATTCCTTCCTTGCATTTTATGAAAGCTTAGGCTACCTCCATAGATATTTCACATTTAAAAAAACCCCCAAAAAGCTAGCAATAAATCATGGTGCCAGAAATAGCAATTAGGAAGAGAAATTATCAGTTGCTACATTTGTTAAGTTCATACAGTAACACTGATGGAAGTGTTTTCAAAGATAAAGCGCAAGGAAACAGTAAAGAAAAAAGGCTTCACAATAAATGTTAATACCTGGAATTTTCCTCAAAAAGCTGGAGAACAATACACAAACAAAAAAAGCTTCCCTGAGAATTAGGAAGAGAAAGAGGTTCTGTTAGCAAGTTTGGCTAACAAAGTTGAGCTACAGCCTGAACTAACATACCTGAAAACAACCTTTAGAAAATTAAAGAAAATTAACCACTTGGATGTGGAATCAGGTAAGTTAGCAAGGCGAAATACATCACACTAATTTTAATTGTGCTTGTAATCAGAGAACATTAGTTGTTCTGCAAGAGAAGGCTAGACTGTCCTCTTCTGCCTCAGAGTAAAAGATGCACAGGGAGACCTGAGCTGAATCAAAGATGATGTAAGAAATAGTATCTGGCAAAGATGTAAAGCCATGAAGAATAGATGAGTTCTGGTGGTTCTACAGAGTTTGTCACCAGGATAGGGGCTGTCTGCACTGCAATAGGTGTAATATGAAGGAGTACAGAAAACATTGAGTTTCAGTAGAATTTGTAAAGAACTGAAGTCATGCCTCATTACTGCACATCAGAAGATGAAGTTGCTATGGAGAAAGTAGGCAGCTGAATATGATTAATCTTTTAAGTGTTGCTGTATTTGTAACTACAATGGGAATGTGTACTGAATTTGATTAATAACATTATAAACAGAAAAAAATCCTGTAACTTTTGCATATAAAGGAGATTACAATAATATGCTGAGGAAAAGAATTCAGTTAAATGCCAATACCAGGAAAAGATTAACCAATAAAAAAGAATATTAGAGTGGTAATGTTATCAAGACAGACCATCATAAGCAGAAAAGGTAAATTCGGTAGTTTAAAGATTAGCTCTGTGGTTTCTGTTTGTACCTGTGCAGTCAAAGAACAAGAATGAGAATATAACTATTGAATATGGAAAAGTATCTTTGAAGTATATTTGGGAATAGCATATTCTGGCTAACAAGTATCTAGAACTAGACTAAGTACAACTAAACTGTGAAGATCTGAGGACTCAAAATGAAAACTACGTAATGGGAAAAGAAAAACCTCTTATGAAAATATTTTAGATTCCTGAAGTGAAAGTCTAAAAGCAAACTTCATATTTAAAGAACTAAATAAGCTAAAATATGTTAGTACCAGTACGGTAACATAATTTTAGGCTCTCAGCTGAGGATAGATAACTAAAGTTGATACGTGGTATGGGATGAATTCTGATTCACTTAAAAAAAAACTTCAATAAATTATTGAGATTTTTTGAAGTAATATTCTCCACAAACATACATTGAAAAATTTTATTTCTCTAAACAAGAGGTTCATATAGGTATAGAGGGAAAGACAGAAAAAGATTATTGTTTTGTAAATACTCATAGGTCTGTAAAAGACAAGCTGGGAAAAAAATTGGGATGGGGGTGAAAATGTGCTAAAAATGGGGAAAATGCCTATAGTGGCCTTTTTCTGAGAATGGGCTTGAAAATGTTTTTGGATACAAAAGAAGACTCTAGCTTTTGTTGTTTAATTTCAATGTTCTTGAAAACTGTATTACTGACAAGCTCTCGAAATAAGCAATAGTCCTTTGCTTAAAGTTCAGTAAACTCAATTATTCCCCTCAAAATGAAGACCCAGAATTTTGGAGAATACTTTAATTCAGATAAATAATAAGCAGTGAAGCAGGAAAAAAATAAATAAAAAAAATACTGACTAACTTAGCATAACTACCCCAGATATCAGCCATTGAAGAATGGTTATTTTCCATAAGTTTTGTGATAACGAAGTAAGAATTGAGAGACTTGGGTATCCGTTTACCATATAGAGCTCAAGGCAATTTTTAGAAATACAGATTGTCAAGCGAGTTATCTTACAGGTTTCTAAGGAAACATGGCACAGTACTTTTCTTGTTTCATTGAGGAACTTAAAGAGAATTGTTACTTTTCAAATTTTAGAGGCATTATTTGTAACTCGCCTGCTAACATTGAGGAAAAGTACCACAGTAATTTTCTTAAGTATACAACCATTTAAATTTATTTACTATGCTGTATCCTGCAAAAGTAATTAAAATAATACTCATCTGGTTTTAAAAATCCAAGAGACAAGTATCCATTAATAGCACCTTTTACAACTAGAGGGACAACACAGCAGGGAATAAACCATAAGATCCTCATAGAGAAGCTGTTGATGATCAGGGTGGATGAACAGCCAGTGAGGTAGACTGAAAACTGGCTGAATGGCTGGTTCCAGAGGGTGGTGGCACAGACTAGGGGGAGGCCACTAACTAACAGCATACCCCAGGGGCCAATACTGTGGTCCAGTCCTGTTTAACATCTTCATTAAAGATCTGGATGATGGGGGTAGAGTGTACCCTCAGGAAGTTTGCTAATGACACAAAACTGGGAGGAGTGGCTGATGTACCAGAAGAACCTCAACAGGCTGGAGAAATAGTTAACGAACTAATATGGTTAATATAGTATATTCTAATACATCTTTCCTATGTAGTGCAGCTAAATCATCTTACAAGGAATATTATTGTTTTTTGCAAAGATTCTGCAAACCTCAGTCAAATGATCTAAAGTTCTATAGAATACAGGCTTGTTCCTTAACTTCAATTTCCGTCAGTAGTTTTATAGATCCCCTGGGTTAGACAGAGCAGAAACAGATGGTACTCTGGAGAACTTTACATTGCATTATCTGCAGCACTACAATAAATTGAAAAGTTCTGCAGATACTGAACTTTTGCTTTTAATCTCAATGTCATACTTCGTATTCCAGTAAGTGTTATAATTTTAAGTTAATTTATTAGTCACATAGGTGTATAAAAAGAGGCCTAACAACTCAAAGCACGTAACAGTAACAAATCCAAAGGAATCAGGAGTTGCACGAGTGTGAAATATACAACAGGTTGGTTTATTTTTTTCTCTTCCCCAATTACAGGTTTTCATCTCAAAGCACAACCACATTTGTTCAAGAAAAAGATAACCATATCAGCTTAGAAATGTATCTGTTTTATAATTAAAAAAAATCAATCTGCTTTTTTAAAGTGACATTAAAAAGAAGAGTAGTCTTTGGAATTGCAAGGATGGCAGCATTAATGGAAAGTTCTAGCAGCTTCATAGCCTACTGACATGAATGGTCATTACCATTCTTATTATGTGATGCAAGTAACAGAAACTTCATTAGTTAATGAAATTATTGCAAAAGGACTACACAGATATAAAACCATATAGTAGTTTAATCACACAGCATCACTTATTTCTTTCAAGTGCTTAAAATGCACAATATGACAAAACACAGGCAATGGGAAACTTCTAGTAGTTCACTGGATCACAGATTTAAAATGCATTTTGTTCAGCATCACAGAACAGCCTTCCGTGTATTGGAGATTCAAAGAAGGAAAAATTACACCTACACAGTAAATACCTCATCAAATATGAAGAGGCTTGGCATTTACTTTTAGATATTTATGCAAACCGAGAAAATAGTGTAAATTGTTTTAAGAGATACTGAAAGTATACTTAACTTACTCTCTTTGTTAAAGTTCTACAGCAAGAAAAGTATCAACTTCAGTTATATCACTGTAGTAGAGAAAGAGATCTAGGCAATTGATTTGCTCAAGTCTGCAATGAAAATACTCTAGTCTGCAGTGGCACCTTTTCTGAAAGTAAATGGAGATTATTTTATGTAATGGGTCAAAACAGATGTCCTGCACTATGACCCACTTCTCCATAATGGTGTTAAATCTGACCAAGAAGGTTTTTAGTTGGTTAGGTATTTTTCTTGTTTGTTTTTTGTTTATTTTCCCCCTTTTTTTTGTGTATCTATACTTAAAAGCACATTTTTTACAGGTAAACTATTAAGAAAATAATCTGTAAAGCTGGCTGTTCAGATGCTGAAAAGACATTACTGAAGATAAACACCGAGTTGTAATAAAGATTATGTTACAGGTACTGCAAGGTTGTTATAAAATCACTGAAAACTTCTGAAACATTTTCCATATTTCTCTCTTATATGCTGTGTATGAAGTCCCCTTCAACAGAAGTCATGTTTTGCCACTACTACCAAAATTGTCCTTGCAGAAAAGGTATTTTAACATGTTACTATAAGAAGAAAAAACTTTAATTCCTAATATATTAGAATCCGTGTCTAGGACTAGAAGAATGTATTCCCTAATTCTTAGAATAAAGTTAAGAGAATTTTTTAAATGAGTAAATCTGAAGTACAAACAAAAATAATATGAAGGTAAATAATAATTTCAGCTTTATTAATGATAAAATACATAAGTCTTGTTTTAGACTACTAAAAGACTCATAACTTAAAGTTGATCTGCTGCAGTACCTGAACTAGCCATGGATACTATATAATTAACTACTTAGGTTATCACCCTTTTTTTATCACATATCCTCCAATTTTACAGCCCATTTTTCCATTTTGTTATGCTTCATAAATCCCATTGCTTCTCCCACACTTTTCATCCATTTTTCCTTTTAGGCTGTCTGCAGAAAGACAATGGTAAACTAACAGTTTTCATCTGAACATCATCAATCAGGGAAAATAAATGAAGTTTTCTTCACTAGGAGCTTTTTTAATTAAACAGGAATAGAAACTCTTTTAAGGCTGACAAAATGTAACTGGTTTCTTGTTTGAATGTTGATTCTAAGGTTTTGTCAGAATTTTACAAAGGAAACATGTTTCAGCTATTGTAACCAAGATACCTGTTATCAGCCTCTTAACAGTGGCCTAGACAATGAACAAAACTGCTGTCACTGTCAGAAAGTCATAATTTTTCATTTCACTGTATTTTCTTTTAAAGCACAGCACTGTACAGTCTTTCCTTCTATATTGCTAACACACAGCAACACACGTAAAAGCTAAGTTTAATTATCTTCTCTACAACTAGAATGATACAGAAGATGATGGAAACAAAATCAGTTTAAAAAGCAGGGAAAACTTGCAAAACTATGTGAGATACTTATTTCTTTGTTCAGTAAATTACTGGGTGATGCTTTGATACTAGAAGATAAACACAAAACAGCAATTCTTAGGATTTAACTTTGGGCTGCTAGCTTCAGTGCTCTAACATAAGAATGTTTCTGCAGCATAAACATAAAGCATTTCTTCTGTTACAACTCTATTTTTCTCATGAGGCATTACCTTGTAGTGTTCTCTGTTTAAACATATATATCAGACCTGTATAGGTATTTTATAGGAACAGATGAAACATATGAGTTTTAAAATATTTAGATGAAACTTCTCTACATCCAATGAAGATTTCCCATCATCTCCATACGTTTTTTTCTCTTCCCTTCAAGAGCATTCATTTTTTTGGGCAATAGAATCAGCAATAAGCAGAAAAATCTTATTATTTTCATGACATTAATATGAAGAAGATAGTCTGAATCTCTAATAGTGTTTCAGTAGGTTTC
This sequence comes from Nestor notabilis, assembly GCF_000696875.1. Classification (NCBI taxonomy): domain Eukaryota; kingdom Metazoa; phylum Chordata; class Aves; order Psittaciformes; family Psittacidae; genus Nestor; species Nestor notabilis. The sequence continues at coordinate 26,753 of NW_009923759.1, forward strand.
TATTCTGTCTAAAAGAAGCCATGAAAAAGGTGTTTGTAGAAGACACATCATCATCTAGTTGGCACTCAGTGGCTGGATTAATATTTTATCAAGAATACTGACTCGTAAGACTAAACCTACTAAGGTAGAACTTGTTATCAGCTGTTAGGAGCTGAAAGAGAATACATTTAAACTTTTGTAAGGATTATAGTTGGTAAAATCTCCTTACAAATATACAGTTTATTAAAAAGGGGCATTTTGAATGAATACATTTTGAGGGGAAAGAAGCCCTGAAAATCTCTTCAGCATCATTTATGAGATCAGGCCTGGGTGAAACAGACAAAAAGCTAAAAAAAACCCAAACCAACCAACCAACCAACCAACCAAAAACAAAACCAAAAAAAAGCAGAGGTCAGCTTTTAACTTTTTCATTTAATTTCTGCCAAACCTACTTGGACAATGCCTTCAAGTCTGACTTGCACGTTTGAAGAAATTAGACAAGCAGTATTTGCACAGGCAAGCAGAGATGTCTAGATGGATTTGTTTTCTGTCATACCACAATCCTGTCAAGAGTTAGATTTGTGAATCTTTGAGTTTGAACACTTATGGAAGGAATGGACTTGCTTCAGAGATATCCAGTGAATTCTGCCCTGACAGACACCACCTGGTCAATGAGGGTGCTTTAGGAGAGCATACAAAAATCCTGCTTTCAATCTGAGCTGCAGTATTCATTGACAGGACTTTTAGCCACACAGAGTACACCTCAAAAAGCTAGACTAAAGCTTTTAAAATAAGTTTTTATGGCCTCTGATGGGTTTAGGAAACTTTATTCAGATGTTACAAACTTCTAACTATATTCTTAGGAAGAAAACAAAACTAAAACCAACTTTATCCAGCAATACCCCCCTCAAAAAATGTGTGCATATACGTACACACATTGAAATCTACTATACACACATGCGTAAGCAAACATGCTAACAAAATAAACTATCCATTTCAAGTACAGTTATAGTTTTATCACAACAAATAAATGAAATTAGGTTCATAAAGTCAGACTAATTTGGTGTCATGCTGAGTTCAAACCCCAAGAGTATTTATTTTGTTGACAGCTTCCTCTCTTTGCAAACTGTTTTTCCAAGTCTGTAGGAATTACATTCCCTTCAAAAACATCGTTTTCTTACAATAACTTCAGAGATTGAACACGTACTAAGTATTCAGTTATTTCAACAGTGAAGTAGCCATCTTTATATCATACCAAGTATAACACACCCTGCCAATTCTATTGTGCTTATTAATATAGAAGTTCTTGTCTTAAAAAACAATGTATAAACTTTTACAAAATCTCTAAAAATAAAAAATTCCAAAACCATCTTATTTCTTGTATAAAATACAGTGTATATGAAGAAAAATGCTGAAGTATGACAGCTTCAATTACTTTAATTTAGAATAATGTACATAATGAATTTTGAGTTGCAGAGGCAACATAGTAATGTAAAAAAAACTACATGTATACATGGGTAACAGGTTATAATAAACAGAAAAACCAGCAAGAAATTATATAATTTCAAATTTTTTTTCCTCTGGTGTACAAGTACTTAAGTTAATTCCTTGTGCTTTCCATTAAAATGCAGTAATTATATAAATGCCTACATACTATTTTTGCTGTAACTGCTTATGCAGGAGGTGGGATTTGAGGGTCTGAATTACCTCCTAATGAGGGAGAGATATGCACCTGAATTTCTGCATCCTGCACAGATTTTTAAATTGCTGAATTCTATCACAGTGGTGGGGTTAAAGGCACTCACACTTGTATGGGTGTAAGGCCTGATTTAGGTAGCATGCCTTGACAACCATTAAAAGAATGTTTTTCTGAAACAAGCAGGTATTCTCAGTTTTGATTCTCACTGAGAATACACACAGAACTAACTCCTCAGCTCAACAGGTACTGGCCATGCCCAGAAGCAGACAGTAGTCTGGGAAATTAATACTAAACTTCAGATGTTTTTGGATATGAATGGTTTTGAGAATTTGGAACTGAAGTTCCAATTAGACCAGCACAGGCAGCAAGTAAGCATCTTGTATGAATTCAGTTCTATTTGCAATACTCAGAGCAGGTTTTCACAAATGGCATAATAAATGAAAAAGAAACCAGTAATTACTGTCAAAAGGTTAAAGATACAGTACAATGATGCATTCCAAGCAGCACATTAGTAGAAAAGTAAATGAGTGCATGTCAAGCAGCTGCTTGTGCAATGTTACAGCAAGTCAAATTTTTTGAGGTGTTTTACAGTTTCAAATACTCAGCAAATTTGTAAAACTGAAGATCAAGAAACTGCCTTAACCAATGCACTACTTGTGCTACTTGATCATAAAAAAACCCTTCCAGCCAAGTAAGCACTGTAATTCTGAGTTCCGAATTTTGAAAACTTATCTTCAGAAAATTAAAACTAAACAACTGCAAAGCAGCTTACTTGTCTACTGTTCTTCACTAGACCTTATAATGATAGCCTGTTAGTTGAGCTCCATTTTCACAAGAGTAAAAATTCATTCTGTTTTAAATAAACATGGTTACCACATTGAACATATAAAAGAAGCAACCCTCTTATGCACCTTTGATTAACACAAGGATCCAACAGTGATTAGTACTGAAGATTGAAACATTATTTTTTGTCCATATTTGTACAGTAGTTAAACTATACTTTTACCTCTCCTGACATATCGGGTGCCATAGGAATGACTGGCCACAAAGAAGAGTAGATTCCAAAAAACACTACCCAAAGTGCAATGCTGCCCCAGATAGCTATATGGCTGAACTGTTAAGAAAAAAAAAAAAGAAAACAGAAAAATCATCACAAGTGCATTTTGACATCATCAGAAAAAGATCTTTGCTATATAGTATTTACAATGCAAATCTGATGTATTGGATGAAATTTCCATGACTTGTATTAATTTAACTCTGCTACTTCAATTACTTATTTCTTAACGCAATATCATAGAATCATAGCATAGTTACGGTTGGAAGGGATCTTAAGATCATCTAGTTCCAACCCCACTACCATGGGCAGGGTCACCACACACTAAACCATGTCACACAAGACTGTCCAACCTGGCCTTGAACACTGCCAGGGATGGAGCATTCACAACATTCTTGGGCAATCTGTTCCAGTGCCTCACCACCCTCACAGTAAAGAACTTCTTGCTTAAATCTAACCTAAACTTTCTCTGTTTAAGTATAAATCTTTCCCCGCTTGTCCTGTCGCTACAACAATACTTTCAGCAGCAGTATTACTGCATTTTAAGCAAATTTAAGTACAATCAGTTCAGAGTAATTTGATTTTTCTAGTTTAAGGATTACTTTTAAGTCTTATCCCAATGTCCTTCTTTTCAGTATAAAGCATTATTTTTTTGCATGTGGATATTCTGTCTTTCCCTGCAGTAACCACAGTTTAGTTTGGTACTGTGGGGAGGGCTGACAAACTGTAAGGGTGTAATATAATAAATGAGAAAAAAGAACATAGTTACTCATCATATCTTATAGAACATTTGAGAATATGGAAAAGACATGTTCTTACCAAAGTCCAATATGAGGTCTCTAATCCAGCCTTCAAACACACAGTCAGAACCACAAACTTAAAGAGAGAGAGAGAGAGAGAGGATTCTTAATTAAAACGAGAATCTTAGCACACAGAATTTATTAGCTTGGTTGAACTTTCAGGAGAACAGAAGAAAAAGTTTAATGATTTTCATACCTCATGTTTACTTGCACAAATTAAGTAAAGGAAAGGAAAATCAACCTCTTCAATTTAAATGTGATCTCCTTAGTAATCTGCAGCAAAGTACTATGTGTGTCAATGCATCTAGCTCTTTTCATGGAGCAGTCTCTGAAAACATCATGTTGTTGTCCTGTAGGACATGCTCCATTTTGGTTTAGATGAGCAGTAGTAGAAAATTCATAATCTTACAGCAAGGACTAATTGATTCAGGAAAATCTTCCTTTGAAATTCACACAAACAAAAATTCTTAGCAAAGAAATAGTTGTTAAATTTTGTAAATTGTATGTGAATATGTATTGCAAGTTTTGCTTTATGTGCAATCTGAAGAACATGAGGCTGAAAAACTGAGTCACAAAGACCAAGCTCCAACAGTTACAGCTATAGTTTCAACTCTAGTTTTTTGGCCAAGTTGGCAGCAATGATATACACGAATTTGTCTGCGGGTGAACTTCCAGAGGCCTCAGAAATTCAGAAGAAATTTACTTCAATTAGAAGCTGAAATAATTGGTTAAATATAAATGACAATGTCTGTGCACTATGTCTGGTGCACAGAAAGATACAAATCCTGCCAGAAAGCTTTCACCCTAGTTCTGTGTTTATAGTTTCAATTCTGGAAGCTCCTATTTCAACTATTGCTGCATTATTAAGAACAAAGAAAGAAAGAAAGAAAGAAACAAACTAAACCCACAAAAAAATCACAGTGCTACAACTCCCTTATATAAAACACATGTGAAATCTAATTAGAAGAAAATTAAGGGCCATGATGAGTGTTATAATTTACTTAGTCTATCCAGTTCTTGTGCTATATTTGGATTAATGAAAAAAAAGAATTATGGCAAAAAAAGTACTCATCTGCTACACCTATTTGCTCTTTTTGAGTCAGTCATGAGAAATAAAACATCTTTTAAGATCATGTCAGGAATTCTCATTGCATAGACAAAATGTATATACAAAACAAACACTGCATGTCTCTATAAAAGGAGATAAACACACTGTGTGAATATATACTCTCCTTGCATCTTAACCAACACCCCTAATGAAGTTACCAACTATGCACAGCAGCTTCCTCAAGAATGTGGGTTTTACTGCTCCCTCTCCCTGCCTTGATCCAAACTAACAGTAGCTCACTGAATCCTATCCAGGAAACAAGAAATCAAACTGGTATTCTTTATAAAGCACTGAGCTTCTTTAAAAAGACTTCTCAAGAACGGTCATACAAATACTTTCATGGCACTCCTATTTGAAATGTATGTTTGAAGAAATAATTCCAGGACATGATATGAATGCCATGTACATTCCTGACTTCCTTTGTGAATTGAAGGAAATTATATTAATTTCTGAATCCCTTTGCTACTGATTGTTTCCCAAGTGATAAATGTAGACTTCCTAAACCAGACTAAAATTTGTGGGAAGAATGAGAAGTACCTTAGCCTCATGATTTTGATATTTTAAAACAATGACTGACAATTGTCAGTGCACATACACTGCACATGCACAGATATTTTTAAAGTCTTTAATTCTCCCTTCTGCTCCCCCAGTTGTGAAAGTCTCTCAGATCTTCATGTGTTTTCCAGAGCTCCTTGAATTCCCATGCAAGAGGAGAAATACATCAATTGCAACATCCACCTCTCCCCAGATTTTCAATCTGAAGTGGATAATTTGGAAAACAAATGAAAAGGCAGGTTGTCTGGACTTAAAATGGTGAAATGATGTTTTCTTGGGGACTCTTTGCCATTCCACAGGTCAATAGCAGGCAGTTAGCCTCTGAAAATGGTGCAGTTTCAGCTCTCCTGGTTGAAAACCAGTTGCAGAAGTGACAGAACAATTATACTGACTTCTATTTTACCATTTATGGGTACAGATTGACAAAGAGTAATGAGTAGCTCCAGGTACTATACTGAAGTAATAGCAATTAACTAATTTTGGAAGGTGGTGGAAAACATAATGTTGCTACAAACGTGAAAATGCAACCTTTGATGTTTGTGAGTCAGCTGATGTCACAGATGATACTCAGATGTTCTGCAGTACTTCAAGATTTCAAGACTTATCCATTGATAGGTGACAATCCAAACAACAGGACTTTTCAAATGCTCAGTTTCATGGGACCATGCTAAACTCTTAGCACAGCATATGTAACTTGTCTTCTCCTGGTGTCAAGCTTGGCTTTTGGAAAGAAGCACAAAGTGACTGGGTAGATGAAGTTCTGAGATTGTTTCAGGAAAGAACATCAGTTGTGACTGCAGTATGTTGAATAGTTGGGTTTAACAAGCGTACAGTGCTGACTCACTCTACAAAATGAAGGCCAATACAAAGGATACTTTTAGAGCAATCAAGGAAAGGAGACGCTATCATAAAACCAGGGTTAGTGCTAGGATAAGTAAAGTTATACAACTCGTGTACATACATAAAACTCTTAAAATAACTTCTGTTGAGTGGAGCAAGATTGCAACTTCTAAAGTACAGTGATCAGTGAAATATTAGGATGAAAATAAGGTGAAAACCTGGTGCAGAGTACCACTCCCCAAGAAGAACCTGTTTTACTTAGAGTAACAGGTGATTCTGGTAGATACTCTTACGAAGTACTTATCAATATTGAGGAAAGCTGTGACATTCAGGTAAATGTCTGACTTCTAAATACTGTTCGGCGTTATGAGATCATGATAGAAATAGACCTGTGAAATTTGAGCTACTCATGTCAGGATTGAGTTATGACAATGACCATGACCTTATATCTTAATTTTATTAAGATTTATACAGAAAACACCCAGAATATTTCATCCATCCCCCTAATGGAGATCAGTTCATCCTATGATAGATTGCATGATCATATGCGACTACTGCGGACAAAATATACTATGCTTGCCTTTTGGAACAGGGAAAGGGAAGTGTAGAGGAAATAAACTTTTAAGAGAATGTGTGAACAAACAAAGTGTGCCTGAAAGAACCAGTTTAAAGGCCATGTACTGACTGGCAGAAGAAACATTTTATTTTAACTGGCACAGAAGCAGGAAATACATAGAAGGGGCTGTGTTTACTCGGTCTTTTATGCTCTTTAACCTTTCTGGTTAGCTGTCCAGAAAACAGTAGATGTTGACAGTAGCTACATTCTCAAAGGGCTTTTTCTAGAACATTTTCCTTTTATCTGTTATATTTCCCTATTCCCTAAGGAAAGAGATTTTTTACAAGAATTATTTGTATTGAAAAACAGATCTTTAGCTTCATTAATGTATTCTAGGACATAAAAGATTAAAAGAACAAAACAAACCAATAATGACTAATATTTCTGAGAGTAATAGAAGATTACTGTCAGGTGTGGGACAGATGTCATTCTGGCAGTTAGGTTGTCTCTGAAGAAACATCTAACAAACCTTGGCTCCATGTGGCTCTAATCCCTCTTCCAAAGCCCCATGATAAATAAAGAGAGGGGTGAACAGAATCGTATCTTTACAAGTGTCCAAACCAGTTCCAGCAAAGGATAGGTGTATCTTCTGCATTTTTATTAAACTGCTTTCTTTTAAAAACTGGAATTCGAATGCAAAATATACTTCAAAGCTTCTCAAGGAGTCATTCAAGAGCTATTTCCTACTCTGAAGGCAATGCAATGAATCAAGTTGTCTATGTAGAGAATTACAAATAAAAATAGAACCCCATCTCTTTAATAGTTAAAGACAGAGCCACTATAGATAGACAATAGAGCATGAGATAACTATAGGAAGACTTACAGTGTATACGGTGTTTCCCAGAAGCAGGTAATCTGAAGTTTTGCCATTGCCAAACACAGTACCTGGAGAAGGAAATAGTGATAAAAACATCTAAGCACTCATAATTGTAGTCTCTGTATATAAAATCTTCTTTTTGGTACAAAAGAGATGGTAGCCATCTCTACAAGGTACTAACAGAAGATTTCACCATGGACTCTACTAACAGTAGAGAACCATAACTTCTAAAATTTTTAATCCCTTAAAACTTTCATTGATTTCACAAATTATGCTAGGAATAGGAGCTTTTTGTAACTTCGTATATCAAAATGAGTAATATTTTATTTGATAATAATTTAGAGTAGCTTTTACAATCAGCGATACAGTATCATACCTTCAGAAAAATATGAAATATAATAGCTACAGTGTACATTGATTGTAACATATAAATAAACACAAAGCTTAGAGAATCAGATTTTCACTGATTCTGGATATTTCTGGATATAGAAATTTGTCTTTGCTTTTATCCATATTTCTACAAAATATACTCAATTTTAAATCTTGAGATGCTTGCTATGAATAACATTTTCAAAATTTACCCAACTGAAATCTGTGGATTCATATACATATCCATTTTGCACACATGGATACACACAGAGCATTTATACTAAAAATCAGTGCCCTAAAGAGATGTGTTGCACGAAATTCACATCTACTGTGGTTCTTAAGTTCAGAATTCTGAAGCAGTGCATTTATGTCTGTTTATCAAAACTTATTTTATGACTATTGCTGGAACAGAGGCTTTCCGGATCCCAGTTCTATGGAAATTTTTGGCAGACATGGGACAACACACAACTATCAAGAAGGAATTTCTCATTCTCAATTAGAAGTACTGAGCTTGCTAAATTTTCACGCGTTCAGTTTAGAAATGCTTTTAGCACTCAAGATTGTTTATATACTGCAACTAAACCAGGAGATTTATTCTGCTGTAGAGGTTCTAATCATTGGGATATTCTTTTTACTGCCATCATATAAAAAGATATCAAGGTACTGTGCATGTAAGTAAGGAAAGATAGAAGTACAAGACAAAAAGGAAAAAAAAAAGGGAAAAAAAAAGGAAAATAAAAGAGAATAAGAAACCTTGCTAATGCTGAGAGAGCATAGGAAAGGCTGTTTTTCAAAAGCTGTGTTGGGGAAAAGAGTAATAAAGGTGTTTGGTTTTTTCCAGCCTTCTTATCACCTTTACAATGAAGTTAATTTTAGTCACAGATCAAGAGTGTTCCTTCTAAAAGCTTTTCAGGACCTGTGAGGCCAGTTTATCATCCACAGAAAAAACATTTATGTACTGATGATCGTCTCTTCTGGAAGAGACAGCAGGTGGAAGTTCATACAAATAGTCCTCCTTAACCTAGCTGTCTCCCATTACACAATGAGGAGCTCACCATGGCTGCCTCCTTTGGTCTAGTGATACTAGTTGCATTCCTCGCACTTCCCTGATTTAACTTTCTCCCTGGACAGACTAGCACACCACAAAGGACTACAAGAGCTCTAGAAGCCCAAAAGCGAAGCTGAGACCATGGCTCATTTTAAAAGTTACAGAAAAGAAGGAGCAGTTGGTGGATTTACTTATACATGTAAGTTTTGCTTCTGCCATTTACTGTTATGTTGATGAAGTTGTATCAGAAGAAGCCTTTGTAAGGAGTCCTTGTCACTTTTCATATACACATGACAGTCCATGGAGTCAAAGACGCTAGTTTTGTGCAGTGTACAATGGTTAGGTCTCATGGAGCAAGTTCTGACAAACAACTGTTACAACTCTATACCTGTTCTCCAATCGCATATTTCTTTGTCCACTCTACTACAAAGCATGGAGCGTTTGAAATTTTACGTTTAGAGACAAGAAAATGAGACTAAATTGTAAACAGGAGAAAATACTCAAAGAAAATTATAGAATGAGTGCTCTGAGAGATTTTAATGATCAAGATTTGATTTTCAATATTTTAATAAATGCCTGCTTGAACTTGCAGTCCCCTGCTTTACAATATATATATAGCAGTAAAGAGCATAATGAGGATAAAACAGAGGAACAGGCATGCAGCTAAATCTGTTCCCATCAGATGTGCTGGGACTCAGCACCCTTATGAACTCCTATATGCAAAGCTGAGCTATCCCCCATTCTTCCCATTCCTCTTTTCATGTCTCAGGATCCTCTTTGTGCCTCTTTGCTAGAACAAGGTGAAGACCTGTTCTCAGAAGTTCCTCTCTCTGGCACTCATCAGTCCTTCCCTAGGAAAGTAATAGCATTATCTGCCTTCCTCTTCACATGCACAGACATCAGATTTAATTAACAGCAGCTCCCATCCTGTGCTTATCTCCCCTTCATGCAGAACTCTGCACCAGCCAGACCCACAGCAGGTTCTGGTTATACCACCTACCAATTACACAATCTCCAGGTCCCAGTTCTGCTCCCCTTACTCACCTGGCCTTTCTCTAGGAATGAAAGAGGAAGACAAGGCAATTTGTTCAGACTTGTAGAGGCCACTTGCCAGCAGGTCAGTTCTAGCCCAGAGGCTGTGAGCTGAAGAGGCTTGTGCTACACTGCTCTCACAAGTGCTTGTACAACTTAGCTTTGCCATTCACACATGAACTCTACTCTACATCACCACATATACTCATTAAACACTCTTCTATCATGTAATGCATAAATCTCTCACACGGATTGGTAACAACTTTGAACAGGGATTTTGGTTTGGATTTGGTTTTAGATTATGCATTGACATTTTGGGACCTCTTTCCTCCTGGTCTGTTTGACCCTCTCCAATGCAAACCATTGCCACTGAGCTCACTCAAATCCAGTGTGATGTGAGTGGCCTTTCTGACAAAACAGGCTGCTACCTAATTCCCTTTACCCATCAGAAGTCACTGAGCATAAAATACTCTGCAACAAGTCTTCCCCTTAACCTTTTTGAGTACAAGCAGCTGTGACCATATAATTATCTAGTCTCAACAGTTACAAAATGTTCATAAGAGCACTTCTATCTTACGTGCCAGGGCAGACTGCCTGGTTGTTTCAGGGAAACTGAGCAGACTATTAGTTTTAAAGAAAACCTGCAGCCCCCACAACATTGCCACAAACTGGAAGCAGTGCTTTCAAGTTCTGTCTAACACAGCTTTCCTCCCAACCACCCCACTTCCTTCTGCAGCTCAGGTGCCTACACAACAGTAGAACTAGAAGAGCCACAGGACTGAGCTATCCAAGATGTCCCAGTTTCCTTTGCCACAAGCCAACTTACATAGATACAAACTAACAGGTTAGTATGCCCGTCAAGTAACAGGAGAAAAGGTATACACATCAGCAGTAAAAGTTTACAAAACTAAGAGACAATGCAAGGGACAGTAGTGATTTAGGATCTTGTAGATATTTACCATGGTAGTGTATTACATACAAAAACTAGCATAATTAAATAGCAGTCTCTTTTTCTCCATCTTGTTTCAGTTTACTTAAAACCTATTTATATAGTTTAACGTATATGTACATAATATTACTCCTACTTTCAAACAGATTAAAAAAACCCCATATTAAATCTACTGCATCTACTCTAGTTCTAGAAATGGTATCTTGAAATTTAGTCACACAAACCTGTTTCATTTATAAAGCTTTATTAACAAAAAAGAAGGTATTAAGGTATTTCATACATTTCAACATGTATATTTTTATTTTTCATAATACTTACCATGCTGGAGGGCTTTTAGTGGAAACCAAAACAGAATGAATGAGTGGAAGAGGCCATTTAAACAATGAACCCAGAAAACCTAAGGGAAAACAGAAAATCCATGAGAACCATTTGCAATAAACTAGCTCTGTGAACCCTGACCTTTCTTTTTATCTGTGTGTTAAATTCACAAAATGTGTTTTTGTCAGGCCACCAGTGTGAAGGAATATAACTGACAGGCACTTTCTGCCTCAGCTCTTCATGGGTCATTTGTTTATTTTTATGCTTTGAAAAAAATGTGTATTATCTCCTCCTTTTAATTTCAAATCAGAAAGGAAATTAGAATGTATACATATGGGAATATCATCAGAAAAATTAAACTAAACCAGACAACTGGAACAATTGCTGCATTCTAGGTAGGGACTTAAAAAGGACTCTAGCGTTTACAATTTACATTTTGCATAATAAGAAATTTTGATGGTAGAACAATCAAAACCAGAGTTTTACATATACCCACCTACATACTTCCACATACAAAGGAATTAAAAAAGGACAAATAAAAGTATATATCTTCCTTATATATCTCCTTACACGCTACATTCTTCGAGTACATAGTTTCATCATAATAAACTTCCTTTGATGTATTTGCTAAATAATTCACATTTTACTTTCAGACTTATTTTCATTTGTAAAATATGCCTTCTACAAAGAACAGTATTAAGGATAAACAAGCTATTGATGCTTTCCATAATATATTGTATAAAGACATAGAAAGACTTAAATCAAAAATATGTAACTGATTTCCCGCAGTACAGCAATCATGTTTTTTCATTAACAATGCTTCAGGCTATCACAGCCTTTATTGTGACTGACTGATGTGTATTATGAGTGTTAAGGTGCTCAAACAATTGAAATGAAGTTGCCTGCCTCACATTTTCCACAATGTCTTGAAGTCTTTTGTTAGATTATACAACTACACTAGGTTGTATGATCCAATTTACACTCCAATACTTTGCACATTTGAACTTGTGCTACTCATTAACCTTTGTCTCTCCTCCTTGCTATGTCATTACCAGAAGTTTTTATTTGACAGAAAGCACAGGTGGGTGCAAGAAAAATTAGTTCTACTTTTCCATTTTCCTGACCAATTCTTATTGTCACATGCTAATCCTTTAACCTCTGTCATGACCTTATAACCTTTGATCCTTTTTACCATAACAAACATCTGCATCAACATTCAAGGCACTAATGTTTCCAAATCTTTAACACCAGCTATTCAACTTATATAGGCGGGAATTTGGTAGCTGGGAAGTTTGTAGATGTTTACTCATAGCAAGTGTTGTATGCGAATAGCTACAGAATTTCCAATGAAGTCAACAATACATCTGTGCAATAATAAAAATATTAAGGCTTATTTAAAAACAGGAAAAAAAAATTCCAACAATTGTTACTTAGGACTTACATTATTTATTAAAATGATCACAACACAACAGTGGCTCTATTAATGGAATACAAAAAGTCTGATATTTGTAAAGCATTCACTGTGACACAAGAAACTATTTTCCCTAGTTTCCTTACAGCTTTCAGGTTTGTTTTTGTAGGTGAAGTGATGAAGTGCGGAAGAAATAGAAAAATCTCATATGCTTCACTGAACATAGTTTAGACAAATAATCTATATAGATAAGGGTATTCCAGTTTTACAGCACAAGTGGCACAGATATGAGAGCTAAGTATGCTGTATGGGTTCTACACATCTACTGCAGACCATCAGATGTAGGCATTGTTAATTCAATGACAGACGGAAAATGTCCAAGTTCAACATACAATGACATTACTTGAAATGTCCCAATTATATTTAGAAAAATCAAATATAAGGTCTTATAAACACTACAGTATTCATGAAATTGCAGGTTCAGGAACAAGTTTAATTTAGTTTTTTAAAGAGATTACTTATAGACAAGTCTGGAGAAATTAATTATATATTTTATATATTAAAGTGTCCTACATTCTTTTACTACTTGCACTAGTCTCTCCAAAATGTTGCCCACTTCCCACCAAAAGTAGCCACAGATTCTGTTTGATCCATTCTGAGACATTCTAAACTGACTCAAAGTATTTTTTTCCCCAAACTCAAAATTAAACCATAAAATCACAACTCCAAATTGACAAAGAATTGTACCAAGTCACTCCCTCTACAAATCTAATGACAGTTCTTATTGTCCCCTGCAACACTTCTCCACAGGCTTCAGTAATCCATTTCCATATAACAGTACAAATACATACAGCCCAGCAACGGAGAGGTCTAATCACTTCTGCCTATAGAAGACAGCTTTATTACCAGCAGAGGAAAAAAAATTCGGGCTGGGGAAAAAAAAAAAACCCCAATAAAAAAATGCTTGCTCTTTTCCTACTTACTAAAAATGAGTGAGTATGATTTGCACCATTCACAGACATGTGGACAACTGGAAACAACAGTAATAAAAATGCACTCCATTTTTAAATATGAGCAGCTTAGAACAAAAAGAATAACAATATTGAATTCCTATTAACTCCTGCTTTAACTGTGTTTGATTTTTTTTTTAAATATACCTTAGTATTGAAGTCCAGTGCATTTTGTGAAGTCTTGTATAACTCAGGATATTTCAGCATGTTTTCTTTTCGGCAGGATCTCTCAAATATACCAAGAGTTAGCGGAGGCATTGCTGTAAACATCTAGTAGGTGGATTAAAACAAACAAACAAATAAAAATATACTGCAAAACTTTAGAGTACTTGCTTAAAGACTGCTTACTCAAGAAACTTTCATGTTTATGGTTGAAAATAACTGAAAACACACAAATCATCTTACCACATTGTAAAGACCTATACACCATCTTTCAAAAAGAATTTGTCCAGAAAATCCATTTACAAATGCAAACCAAATCTGAAAAAGAGGAGAATCATATATTACTCAAATATCTTGCAAGGTATTATAAATACATTTTTCCAGAGCTTCACAAAAAAGGTATCCCTAGAACACATTTACAACACAATTGAAAGTGTTCTGGTTTGAATCTATGTGAGAAAAAATTACATAAAACCAATCTGCATTCAAGAACAGATAATGGGCAATCTAGTCAAATATGTGAGCAATTCCACCTAAGTATGAAACATTTAAAGGAAGTAGCTATTTTCAGAGGAAATGTCATATTCTTTAAGAGTGATTTAAGATCACTGCATTTATATTGTACTTAATTCATAAAGAAATGAAAATTCTGAGAAATATGGGTGTGTGTCATCTTATCATTAGCAAACTTCTTAGAGTTCATACAGTAAGTTGCAGTTTGAAACTGAAAACTGTACCAATATTCCTTTCTCATGCATGAAACTCATGAAAGGACAAGGCTTTACCACTAAATCAACTACAACTACTTACTTAAAAAACACTATCTCAGCTACAGAGTACTTTGGACAGGCAACTGGATATCTATCTCTTTCACTGCCTAAGTTTTATCACTTTTTACTAAAAGTGATACTTTTTACTAAAAGGTTAAAAAAAATTGGAAAGGCACAATAACAGATTTTCTTATGTCTTTCGGAAGACTGCTTGCTTCTATTTCTTCATGTGTAAGTTCAATGACAAAGTGGAGAAGCAGCACATCTGATGAATCTTTATTAACAAGTTACGCTGAAACTGTATTGCCTATGACAAAACATAAACTGTAAGGTGACAGAAGTGAGGATCATCTAAACAACATTCCACTCAATTTAAGACTCATGTTTTTCAAGTGAATTTTTAGTTGCTGCTTTCCAGAGACTTCCCTGCAGTTCATATTTCATTTGACTTTACCATGGAAGCATGAATTGCTACAATCATAATGTATGTTTACCAGTATGTATGTACTCAGGCTGGCCTCCAGGTGACCAGATTCTATGGCCAAGCTCGGATTTTTTTTTAACATGTGGTGGAATGTCTGAACATGTTTGTGACTACTTTGAGATGGAAAAAATCCTGAAATTAGAAACAATTTACATTAAAAATGAGAAGTAAAATCCAGCCAGAAAATTGCTATTTTTTCAACCAAAAAATGAAAAGTAAATAGATTTTTTTTTTTTATGGCCAATGATTGGAACAAGATCACATACAAAGTCATGAATGTTAGAGGCTGCAATACAGAGTTATAGAATACACTGAATTTTCTGAAGTCTTATAATGTTAATTTTCTTTACTTTGGTTAACAGTAACAAGCAGTATTTTCTAACCTTTCAGTTTATTCACTGAAAAGACAATGGAATTACTTTATGCCAGTAGAGTCAGATCTTTATAAACTCTTGTGTATTTTGATTTTTGACTTTTGAAAGAGTAGTTATGATTTGACCATGATGAATTTAGCAGACATTCATTAGCAGCAGTTTCTCAGTTGCTGAGTATGAAGGAGCGACATGAGTGCATAATCAGTTGTTCACTACTGAACACATAATCATGCACTCAGCATCATCATAGTTTTTTGGATGCTTTACAACTAAATGTGTGAACCTAATCCAGGTTCACCTAATCCGTCACCACTGCTGTATACAAATTGTGGTCATCAACTGCCATCTCTGTTTTCAACCTTCTCATTAGAAGTAGGTCCTACGTTACTTTACTCCCAACCTAGGAAGATGGCTAGGAAGACAGCTCTTGAGAGAGGAATGAAGGAGTATGTATTAGTACGATTTACCTCCCTCCCTCTTTTTTTTTTTTTCTTGTTTGTATCAAATACTGAAGTAAATTTTAGAATTCTTAATTTGAAAGAGTTAGGGTGGTGGAAAAGGACATTTTTAATAGAGTACATGTGAGCCAGTAGCTGGGTATAAATATGTGTACACCTCATTACTGGCAATTTCAGACAGTTTAACAGAAGTACTGCTCTCTAGGAGGAAAATAAAACAGACCGCAAGTAGACATATAACTGACCCTTTATAACCAAGGAGTATACGAACCAACATTAACTTTCTGTTGTGATTTAACTAGCAGTCAAAATGTTACGAAATTCTCATTTAAAAAGAAAGGACCAAATATGTGTACTGGATTTATCCCACATCCTCACTGCTCTTAAAGATAAATGATGTTAAGCAATACTTGAAAATGTTTTGTAGTCACTTTTTTAAATAAATGAAAGTACTTAAGATAAAATTTCATTTGCAATGGAATGGCATATATGAAATCGCTACCAAGCCTCTCAGAAATGCTATGCATCATTTTATTCCTTAGAAAACATGTTGCTTTTAGTTTTATTTTGTACAGAACTTCAGAGTTAAAATCTTCAAGCTATTTAAACAGTTTTACTGTAGAATTGTAAAGAAATTCTTTAAGGCATAATATTAACTTCCTTAAGCATTTACTTTCTTCTAAAGAAAGCATGCAAGTTACAAGCATTTTAGGTCAGTTTAGTGTAATAAGGAACTGGAACTTGGTCAGAGCTCTAGATGCAAACCAAGAAAAAAATGAAATCTGGTAGCATCCCTCGGTTCTAAAGTTCTTGTTGAATCTACCAAAAATTGGTTGGGAAGAGAAACTTTTTAATGTGGCTAAAAACAATGCCCTCTGTAGTAGAAACACTACTGTTCAGTGGAATACCAGACATACATACTACTTAAAAAGACAGAGCATCTTTTAGTATCTAAACAGAAACATGGATTTTCTATTGTTTACAATAGATAGTATTTGAATGTTCACATTAAGAACACCAATGGCTCAAAAATAATTGGCAGATGTAGAGGGGAAAGAAAAGGCAGGAAGGATAAATGCAGCCCTCATCTCAAACTGTAAGAGGGGAAGAAAATAAGCCACCTACTTGCCCCAGCTTCTGAACTTTGGAGCCTAGAAAATTAGACTCTTTTCTTACATGAAAAAACTACTATGGAGTTTACTACATTATTAATAGCTACAGTGACAAGAAAGCCTCACAGTGAGAAGTTTATTCATGGAAAGTGTATTTCATTCTGATTATGATGGACAATAAAGGCACCTGTACCTGCAAAATAAGTTTTTAGAACACGTTGTATCTGATACTAATTTAGGAGCAGACTCAGCCAGTTCTCTCTTAGAGGAAAGGTCCTACTCTAACTCAAATTACTAATCCAGCACCCCTACACAGCAGAACAGGTGATAGGTGTCCTTACGAAGTAATTTAGACTATGTAAGTAAGGTGCAAGTAAAAATTCAGACCATTTTATAGCTTAACAGCTACATAATTTCCATGGAAAACTAAAGATCTAGGTTCACAGCCCTTCTAAAATGAGACAGACCTCCATGCAGAACCTTGTATTTCCAAGTTTTCAAACCATATAATGCAAAAAAGTGGACATGTGCATAATCACTTCCTGTTTTGCGTTTTAAACTGAACTTGGTGCAGTTTGCATACATGAAGTAAGGCATGGCATATTTTGAACAACAGCACCTAAGCTCCACACCTCAGAACCAGGATGAGCGTACACAGAAAGCCTGCTCACATTTGGGGTTATGCGTGATCTGGGTCTCAAAGTGACCACAGGCACTCATCTGATGTGTCAGGCACAGGAAATCAGGAACAAAATGGCAAACTTCAGTTCTGGACATGAGCAGCACAAAGTGTGTAACTCAGCACTGGGTTTAGGGTGGGGGGAGTAAGGAGAAGATAACCATCATCTGAAGTTTATGGAGGCAGAACAAAAAATGGCATTATAGCTCTAATTACTTAGTATAATTGAATTGTTTACATAGTATCACTTAAATTGTTACAAACAGCCATGTTCAAGGATCTGTGACTGAACTTTAAATGTGAATTCCATGCATCTGTTTTTTCTGTTTGTGTCCTCTTTTATTTGAATTTTCCTCTACATGAAACATGAATGACCTGTGAAGATCTTCAAATTTTATTTTATTTTTAAATTGTAAGCTTTAACATAAGCCAGTTATTTAATGTTACTACTAGTTATTGCTAGCTATCAGAACAGAAAGTAGGAATTAGAAAATTTTGTCTTTTTGATGTTAAAGGGAGGTTTGCTTAACTTCATGAAATGTATAGTTTAAAGAGAGAGTATACACAGTAATAGTAATTATAAAATCAAAACCAATCCACGAAGGAGTTTTCAACCACTAGATCAATTTCAATCCCAACCATCACTATAACATAATGACAGCCCCCTCAAAATAAGGAAGAGGCTTCGCATAAGCTTGTCTTACTATGGGAAAGTACACACTCCCATACAGGTACAGGCTTAATAATGCTGTCTATTGGAAATAAAAAGCTTTCACTTGCAATTTAGAATGATACTTCAAAACATAATCTCTAAAGTTACTGGGACTAGGCCTGGACAAAAGATGAGGCCCATGTTGAAATATCTATTGGATCAAGACACAGACGAGAAAAAGTTATTACAGAGCGTTCTTATGAATAGGAGTTTAAATGTTGAGAAACACTAATTATTATAGACCTTTATCATTTTCTGAAACAAGAAACCAATAGCACTTATTTTGTATCACCCCAATAATGTCTAGGAAAAAGGCTGCATTTTAGATTAAATTGAATCTATTACATATTTGTTTGATTAGTATTGAGCAGAGATTTAAAAATATAATATACATCTACTAAGTTAAGGTAGGTATTTTTTTGTTATTGTCAGCTAATAAAAGGAAACTTGTTTAAAGCAACTTCCAGACATGCCTTTCATAGCATTATTTTCTAAACTCCAAGACAGAGGAGGCGTGGCCACAAAAGCTTCACAGGCATTTTCCTGATGTAGCATTTCTGCATATTAAGCAGCAGCTTACAAACACTCATTGAGCTCTCTGCTCCCACGCCTGATCCGTACAAAAAACTGAAAAGAGAGATTCAAGACTGGTAGTTGTCCTTTCTAGAGACATTCAATGATGAATTTATGCCCATTCACCCACAGTATTGACATGAGCTATTAACATCTGTGAAAGTTTTCTGAGCTGACAAACGCTGGGTTTATAGGAATTCAAGTAGAAGTCATCTTGTCTTCCAGAGAAGGTGTATGTGGTAAAATGATTGTATGGATTATATATAAAGGGTCATAACTCATACAAAATGATCTCTTTGCCCTTCCATCTGCTCAGGAGATCTAATCTTTTGTACTTTTATACTTTTTATGCTATGATCTCTGTACCTTGCATTTAACTTTCTTTCACAAAGAATACAAATGGTAGGATACTTGGACCTAAGTTATAAATTTAGAGTGTGTTTGCAGGTGACTGACAGAAAATTGAGAAAAATAAGGTAGTATGCTCTAAAGCCCAATTTTGTATGTTTTCCATAAACACAAAGTATACATTAATACTGTTTTTTTCAAATATTTCAAGAGCTACTGTCAATCAGTAGTTCTGGAAGTCTAGTCATTTAAGCAAATAATCGGCTTTTGAAATGCAGGATCTAAAGTCTGCCATCACTTCTAAAGTGAAAAGGATCATTAATGGACTTGCTTTCTCTATAGCTTCCTACTTTATGTTTTTCTAAATAGGCTACAAAATTGCTACTACTTAGATTGAAATCTATTTGTTAATGACACAATAAAGAGGAAAACCAGGAAAATTTAGAAAATGCAAAAAAAAAAGTTAAGAAAAATGCACCTTTTTGGCTACAATACTTGTTTATGAAAAGATGTTTGAATCATCTTCAAATATTGCAACATAAATATCAGAATCAGAAATATTAACCTAATGTTTACATCAGTAGTAACAGAAATGAGGCATGTTCTTTCAGTAAAAACTGTATACATATTGTTCAAGTTTAAGATATTAACTTGAAAAAATATATAAAAAACTATTAGTTTTCAAAATAACTGTAAACACCATTAATATAAAAATACAGGAGACAGACCTGTCACAAAACTTATTTTGTGATCAAGCTTTGCAACAAATTAACTTTTTTCCCACATTTTTAACACAAAGTATCATTGTGAATATAAAGTTTGACTCAATTCTAAACGTAATTACTACATGTATTTGGTTATAAGAAAGTGAGCAGCTGTTGAAAGAAAGAACAGTAAATAAAGGTGGGGGAACTTAAAATTACATTAAAAAATGTAAGGATGCCATGTAGTCATGAAGGTCATGAAAACTATAGCTACACATGCTGTTTTAACCATACACTGACAAAGTACATTTTATTTTAACGCATGCCTCTCATACAACTGTATTTTTCACAAGACTCCGGTCTCCTTAAAATCACAGGTAAGAAAACTAGGCCAGTTACTTTAAGATAAATATTCCTGTTCATGAACTAGAGTCTAAGCAGGCATGGTTACCTTATCAACAAGTGAAAGGTATGTAACAGCGTAACTAAAGATGTATGTAAAAACCCCAAGTACTGTTCTGTACAGCAACAGCCCTGCAGCTCAACAGTGACCTGAAAAAGAGCTTCAGATTGTGAACTGGACAGCTACCAAAGCTCGAAAGCTGGTGTCACATTTATTTCTTGGTAAATCACAAGCACATGCATCTTGGTAAATTTAGGGCTATTTGTAACTGTATTCCTTAAATACTGTAATGATGTTACAGAATTTCAACAACCTAGAAGTATTGTGCAACACAAACTTTCAGTACTAATATTTGGTACATATTTTTAAGACAATTGGAACTTTGAAAGTTAAGAAAAATCACTAATATTAATCAGCTTATTAGAAAGCAAGACTCAGTAGAAGTATTTATTAGCAGTTTAAAAGCTTCTTTAAAATCGTATATAATAATCAAAAGCTCAAAATAATAATGTCTGTACTTTCAAGAAGTAACATTAACTGTACCGTAAAATTACCTCGATAATATAAAGGACTATATTCTTGTAGAAACAATACAAGATGCATTTTGCTACTCTGTTATAATTCCAGGCTCCATGAACCAACAACAAGTTCTTCAAATACTTGAACTGCAAAAGTGAAAAATGAACAAACATACAATGAGAACATGCATGCACCAATCTGATATCAAACTACATTACTATAGTGTTTTATAGTGTAATGACTTACCTGAGCAATAGAGTAGTCTGAAGAATTTGCAGCTTGTAGACCTTCGTTCCCACTAATACCAACACCAACATGTGCTGTTTGTATCATACTAACATCATTCGCTCCATCACCAATTGCTAGAGTTACTACCTTAACTTGTTTTTTGACCATTTCTACAACTTCAGATTTTTGAAGTGGTGATACCCTAAGAGATAACAAAAAGAAAAAATAATACAGAACATTCAAAAGAATGTACTTTAAAAATGTACTACTTAACCTGTGAAAAGGTAACAAAAACAAGCCAAGTAACATCCTGGTCAGCAACAGTTATTGCCTTTTAGGCTGTATGTTAAAAGCACATTCTCAGCAAAATTCACAGAAAGTTTGGATTTGCTGAAGCAAGATGTTAGTAGGACTGAAGCGACATAGGTCAAACAGCAATGGGCCCTTAAAATGGAGTAATGGAAGGGACCCCAAACAATGCCACTACCAGCATTAACTTGCAACAATTTCAGATTCTGGCATATTATATTGTTACGCTTTTTATTTTCCTCTCTGTTTAAATATGAATTTTATAAATAAACAAAAGTTATTTAAGACACAGATGTCAAATCAAACAGTAACAAACAGAGTGGACAGCACTATGTTAACTTAGACTACACCGGTGAACTACAGGAACCAGCTTTGAACACTGACTCTTGATCCTCCACTTTGTCTAACAGCTTGTAACTTCTCCCTCATTCTTTTCAGGACTATTCCAATTATCTGTGATTAAGAAAACACCTGTCCACCACTGAAGGGACA
Organism: Nestor notabilis; assembly: GCF_000696875.1. Lineage (NCBI taxonomy): Eukaryota > Metazoa > Chordata > Aves > Psittaciformes > Psittacidae > Nestor > Nestor notabilis. The sequence continues at coordinate 48,685 of NW_009923759.1, forward strand.
AATTATTCCAGGGATGACTCTCAAAAGCTCTATTGATGAAACTGTATCAGTTTTGGCTCCATCTACCGTTGTGTGACACATATGTACCTTTCATTTCATGTTGTTAAAGTTCTATTCTGTATGCTGAAATTGAGTCCTTGTAGTATTTAAGACGTCATAACTGCAAATAATATATAGAAATCAAGTGCTAGGACTGGTGTTTTTCACAGGGTGACAAAGCAAAGGAGCAAGCCCTAAGCAGTGTGGCAATCCACTCTTGTGCTTCCTGGCGCTGGAGTCAAGGTTAAAAGCCTGGCCCTTGTTTCATGGTACAAACAGAAACAAGAAGAAATGTAAAGAGCTCTGTATGTCTCCCCCACCACTGCTGTTCACTGCTTCATACAAAGAGAGCAATTGTGATATCAAAGCATGACTTCTGCTCTGGAGTTGGGGATGTGAAGTTGGTGAACTGTTCTTTCCTCATCTACCTTTCCAGCTTTCCAGATGAACTCATTGTAGATGCCTCCATGCAAAAACTAAATGTGATGGCAAGCAGAACTTGCCACTGGACATGTACTGACACTAAGATCTGGGGAAAAACACGTATTTCTAATTAATTTCCTACAAGTCTATATGCACACTCAAAGCAATAACCTGACTGGTACCATAAGCTTCTGGCATAATAAAACGTTACTGTCTGCCCAGTGATCTCTGGCATTAAAGACAAGGCTGAATGATTTGCCTGTCTTGACACTGGACAGACTGACATTATGGGTTAAAATGCGTATTGCTTTCTATTTGGACTAAACTTTTGATCCATAACACAATTTGAGAGGAAATGTTTTCATTTCCAACTGGTGGTATAAATTCCCTCATCACACTTCTTCCTGATCCCCCTCCAAAAAAAAAAAAAGAAACAGAACAACCCACCCATCTCTTTCCACATTTAACACAAAGTTTTTACAGTTAAAGAACACTGAAACAGCAATTATATTCTTTTCATTAACCACACAGATACTAACAGCAATGCTTGGCCATCGCTTTTTTTCGCTATCTGTAAACTCAACCATACAACCAACAAGTAATTACATGATTGCTGAAGCTAAAGGCATTGCCACCTGCCTTCTATTCTGCTTGAATAAGAATGCAATTAGAAAACAACTTTTAAAAACAACAACAGAAGAAAAAGAAACCCCAAAACCAGAGAGACAGCATAAAAAAATTTCCAATGTTCACATGACAGACAAACTATAATCTTAACAAAACGAAACCAAAGTTGTTCTTAGAATTGGTAGCTGAAGCTGGTGACTGAATTCATGGTGTTAACTGAAAAAGTAAATGCAGCAGAGGGGTGAAAAAGTTCAGAAAAAACCCAAAATCTCTGACATCACACTAATGATATTATGCATTATCCATTTCACTTATTAACAAACCCAAGTTACAAAAGATTTCAGAAAAGCCAACTAACAAGGGCAAAAGTAGAAACAGTCTTTGAGAAATTCTGACGAGTATGTCATTTAGAAATGCAAATTTCACCAAACCAACATTAATTTCCTATTAAAAGAAAGCCCTTTCCCACTAAAATAAAGGCTATTTAAGTTTTTAGCCAGCTAAGGTTTATGTTAATTATTCTGAAACACAGCTTAAAAATGTAGGAGAAAACAAAGGTTTTCTAGACATGAATTTTAAGTTCCAAAACACGCATTTATTCTTGTAAAATCCTTGAAGAATTAAGTTTTGTTTAAACCAGTAAATTACAGTAACAATCACAATTCTTACTTAACAGAAATGTTAAAACATTTCTGAAACTCAGACTACTTAAACACTGAGAGAGCATGCCAAACATTTCCTGGTGCAGGAAGTCAACTTACAAGCATATTAGAGAGAACTGTTTTGAATCTAATTTTAAACAGAAATGATTAAGAAAAAAACAAATAAATTGAGTGATCATTATCTGCCTTCCTGTGTAATTTTATACATTTTTATGTCTGAAATTAAAGCACACTCTCTTTTCCATAAATTCATTAATATCCTATTTGAAGCATATTTATTATTTGTTTCAACCACAATCCCCCTTGTTTCCTGTAGAATGAGATCTTATGGATGCATCATAATCACACAACTTCATTATACACCGTACTTTCAATGGTATCGGTTTATGAATTCAGTCCATATCACCAAGGTATCCTTTTCACTATAGAACAGAGTGATACTTGATTCAATTTCAGTGTCACAGAAGAAATATGAAGGAACAGTATAAGGCTCATAGCTCACTGGGAAAAGAAAAGAAAAAATATTTTCCATTTTTCTCTAGCAAATGTCAGTATTTTTCATTTTACCAACCCTATAAAGTTTCAACGACTAGATTAAACCTCAACATTAGATAGATGACTGAGTTCCCAGCAAAGGGGTACACTAATGATGGTTGCCTCTCTTTTCTAGACCATTGTGCTTAACACTGAGACAGTGTTGTGAAGGGAAACTAGGTACATGGTATCTACGCCCATCTTTGCTCACATACAATATTGTAACTACCACTGGATTCCAGTAACATCCTTGTAGTCCTTTCCATTCTCCTCTCCATTTGCCAGAGAACACCTTCTTATGGTTCACCTTCAGGTGATGTTCCATGAGTGGAATGAAAGCCCCAATCCTAATCTGTGCCAATTAAGTTAAATTTCTTAAGATTTAAGTGCCAGTAATCTGAGAAAAAGGTTGCAAAAAGTTTAACTGTGTGATTTCTCAAAAGCAAAAAAATAAAGGAGTGAAAAATAATACAGCCTTTGGACTGAAGGCAGCGATCTAATTATTCAGCAGCCTACAGAACACATGGTATCAGACTTTTGTAAAAGGTACCTGGGATGTGTACAGCCCTGTGACGAACCTGGGATGAAAGCTTCTGGGCAACAGCCCTTCAGAAAAATTCTGTGGTCCAAGTATATCAAAAAGCATTTCTGTGATCTTTTGTTACATGTTTTATTTGAACTCTACTGATGAGTGTTGCATCAAGATTTGCTATAGTCAGCTTCTATAGAAGATTCCTGACCTGAGAATGTCTTTTTCATCTTTTTAACTTTCCAAGAATGGTGGCTTATTTTGCTTTCAGACAAGCTTACAGAGGCAGTCGGAAGGTGCACTTACTCTTATTACTTGGTGCATCAAGTTCATGGTGAAAATAATAAAAACTATCTCTTGTTCATTTTGTTCATTCTTAGCTGTACACTTTTACAGAAGACAGAATAATCCATTGAACACTCTTCTTACACATTGCTCTGAAGCTGATACAGAACTGGAATTCAGTTTGTCAAAGTTTAAGCCAAACATCTGCTTGGAATTAACAACATAGAGATTTTTTTTAGGTGAAATATCTACTGAATATTTGTCAGCTTCATCTATGTTATGGCTAGTCTTAGGAAGAATCCACTGGTAATAGAAACTTTAAAGAAAGTGATGTAATTTGTACTTTTAAAACCAAGGAGTGCTTAAAACATTTACTGCCTTTATATGGGTGGAGAAAAGAACTAGATTTTCATTTAGCCAGGACGATATATATTTAAATGACTTACCTTAATTAAAAATTACCATCTTTAAACTTTCTATTTTCATGTTCACAAACAAGGAAATGAAGTTTTTGTTCATATTTTTGTTACTATTTTGTTCATATTTTGTTAATATTTTGACAGAATTTTTACTTTTGAGAAGCATATGATAACAACTCACTAAAACAGTGAGTGTTACAAGCAAATATTTTAGTTTTAAACCTGTGGCCAATTTTCATACAACCACAAAATATGTCAGAGCATGTACCTAGAAATGTATTGAAACCAGCTGACCCAAGAATAGTACGGAAAAGTAGAAATGGCAGAGAGAATGCTACTAGAACAGAAACTTTAATTTTGCACTTTTTGTTGTTTCATCATAAAAATGCTACCACTAAGAGACAGACATATGTACAGAATATCCTTCAATAGTTCTATGTGTCAAAAGAAATGGCAATACTGTCTCTTCAAATGGCATAAAACATATTTTCAATCAAGGAAAGAGAAGAAAAAGAAGCATAGTTTTGAAAGAGCCGTTCTATGCGCATCTCCTGCTTGTTGCTTACTGTAGTAAGCAAAACTGAAACTACTAGAAGAAGCACAAAGCTACAATTTGCCTGCCAGAGACTACTGTGTTGGAAAGATGTTCATACACAGTATGAACTGTGTACCAGTGTAAGATCTGAGTTTAAAAAACATTAAGATCTTAGTTTGAAATTCAGTGTCTCATGCTGGAGCATGGCTACAAAGCTAAACTATAATAAATAAATAAATAAATAAACTTGGTGGCATAACATATCGCTTGACAGAAATGAAGGAAAAACTACAAACCAAGTACTGATTTGGATAATACAACCTCATTTGCTTTTCCCTGTCCTTTTGCAAAGCAGAAAAATAGGTCCATTTTGAACTCTGATTTTCCAGATGAATCTGCTTTATCTTAATTAAGAACATTATTAAACCCTCTACCTGAACACAAGAACCTTCCAATTATTTATCTTATTACTCAAAAGCAGATAATCTATTAAGTCGCATTTACAACAGTTTTCACATTTGTACAGACCATGTCTCTACCTGCAGGCAGATAACAGGATAGGCAATAATGATGTAGTAGGCAGTAAGCTTATGTAATTTATTGAAAGAAGATTTCAATAAGAAGTGATGCTCGCTTCTGCTTTTTGATAGATTAATCACTTGGCCTAAACCAAGTTTTTTAAACATTGACAGATGCAGTTCTTGTGTATCTAGCTACCAAGCACACAAATTCCTTTTTCATTCAATCATCCAAATATAGAAATGGTGCTTAGGAGATGTGTTTAGTTTTTGTGTTTAAAGACATAAAAACGCCAGAAGGCCCCAAAAACACGTAAGATAGCACTTATGCAGTCTGAAGTATTTCTTCCTTAATATAAATCTGGAAATATTAAAAGTCATGCCAAACTGCTTTCATATTGTATATATTTAAAAAAAGCAGGTATTTAATTTTCTTTGATCGGGACAAAGTTCCTGTGTTACAGTGAGCTTCAGCTTTAACAGCTGATGTTTACAGGAAAGGATGAAAGGTCTGATGGGGTAAAAGAACCCCCAAACAATCCGTAATAATAATACTTAAAAAAAAGGTGTTTTAAGCAGCTTCAGAAAATAAAAATCACCTGGAGTAGTACCTTTAACATTTCTGTGCACTTACGCAGTGTAATCCATGACTTACAGAAAAGCGCAGATATAAAATCCTGCCTACGGAGAAAGCTCTACAAAAAATCCAAATGTGCTAAAACCTGCAGTTAACTCTAGTATCAATTTAAAGGCTAAGATTAGTGTCTGAATCTTGCTGAGACTACCCTTGACAGATAACAAATTATTTTTTCTAGGTATATGAATCTGAATGACTCCGTTTGACAGGTTGCAGACTGCTCTACAGAAATATTTTGCTTGAATGACTGTATTTCATAACTTCAGCTACTGAAGTTTGTGGGATTTTTAATATTTCATGGTTGTACAACATGGATATGTGTATTTTCTCTGAAATAGAAGTTTTTAATTTTTATATGCCAATAAAAATACTGTAAAGAAAGAATAATGTAAGCCTTACCTGCAACAAATAACAGCTTTACATGACAAAGCTAAATCCAGGAAATACTGTCTTACTCCAAATGTCAAAGCATACTTCAGAGATTTACCGTCGATGATGAGAGCAAAATCATTTTCCTTCCTTAAAGTATCACCAAGAGTACTGCAATGATGGCTAAGCGTCTCTCTTGTTCCCTATTGCACAAAAAAAGTTGTGTCCATTATTTTTAATTCCTGCTATTCGTACGTCCAAATGATTTTTTTCTTTTGTGTGATCAGAAACACTGGCATTTCATTTTTTGAGGAAATTCCCTTTTGATTAGGCTATCAAATAAACAGTATTGAATGAAAAAAGTGTTTTCAACAGCTGTACTATTAGAAACAAAAGTAGAAATGAGGTCTAGGATTGCTTTCACACTGCCAAAAAAAAAAATGTGTATAGGTTATGGTGGAACTTTTCACAGTCTTTGAATGGCAGCAGTAGTTGCATAGATGTTTGCTAAAAGATATTAAATAATAAGTGTCCTATACACCTATGCAAAGGAAAGTTCACATATATACAGATATCAGATGAAACAATTTGTGTTCACTTTTACATAAAGGGGTCTTAAATGTTTAGAAAAAAGGAAGAGAAACAGATAATTCATAATATAAGTACATGTATTATAATTGATAATTCTATCATATTGAATTTGTATTTTAAGATAAGCCCACATCAATTAAATATTATATATAGGATCATATTTTGGATTTTTCAGTTGCTAAGGACAGTTTGAATCACACCTACATAAGTCACTATTCTGTGATCCAGCACTGAGAACTTCAGATTATATACAGTAGACAATACATTCACCTGTGCTTATGCAGCAGGACTTCATAGCGTGCTTTAGGGAGGTCACTAATACTCTGCCACAGAGTCACTAATACTCTACCATAGCTCTACCATAGAGTGCCATGAAGAAGAAAAAAAATGCTTGTTGCATTTCCTTCTTTTTGAATGGTCTTCATAGAGATACAACATACTCTTCTTTTGTTCCCTGCTTCACTCACAGATCAAAAGAAAGAAGCATTTTAGAGGAGAAAGGAAGATAGAAAAAATCTGCTTCTGCTTAGAAAATACTGAATTTGGAAACCAGTAACATCCTATGACAACAATGTTCCTCCTGTGCTGAGGGAACTGGGTTGTCCAGCAGCCCTCATAGGAGCACAGCGTATTTATTTTAAAAATATATTGTTTAGTATCTATTTATTCAACTTTTTAATTATCACACCAGAGGTGGTTAGTGTGCACACTTGTTTAATGAGTTTTTATTGCACTCCTTTTAGTAGTTAAATAAAACTACCTCACTTTATTTCATCACATACAAAGTATACAAAACAATCTTTTTCACTTCAGATCTATTAAGTATTGCAGTAGTTCTGAAATCTAGTAGTCTCTGTAAATGACCCAAATATAGATCAGAAATAGCAGCATAGAAATACTGCAGAAATACTATAGAAAGTAGTAAGTATTTTAATTCGTATTGTAGGCTACTCTTACATGCTACTATGCAATCCTTCAGTTAAGGCACTCTTCGCATACTTTCTTTTCACTTTCTCTCCATAAATCCTATCTTGAGCAACCTGACCACAATATAGAGTAAACTTCATTTCAAGTTTTCCTCCTGAAGTCTTCTGGAGAGTGAGTTTTCCCACTGAGGAATTTCCTCCACTTCCAAGTTCATTTAAGGCCCCCTTAGAGAGGGTGGTAAAATGATTTCTTTCCCCTCATGGGATTTTTCACTTAATATTACATTCCTGCCTTATCTGAAGAATCTCTTCTCTACAAAGCAGTATTCTTGAAAGTTTGTAGTTTTAACCCTTACTTGTACTTCAACATCTCATTACAATTTCAGCTGTTTAACCATACAACTACAATTAACTTTTGTCAAATAGTAAGTATTCCACAAGAAACAGCATTAGAAAGGAACTTCAATTAGCTTGTTTGGGTACTGCTAGGTACTACTAGAAGCACGTGAAGCTCCTGGCTTTGTGCCTACATGGACAGAGCCATTTCATTATGTGAAATTTGTTTGCGTATCATTCTGAAGTTCATTTGTGTAGTAGTTACACTGTGGTTTTGGAAGGTGTAGATAAGTTTCTATTTATTAAGTAACATTTTGTCACGAAGACCATACAGTCTTCCAAGTATGCAATACTAAAATTAACTCAAATTTTCTCAAAACAAATGAAAAAGCAACCTCCCAAACCAAAGAAACAGAAACACCCCACCCAGTTGTGGTTTAAGCAGAATTTTCTGTGTTTGTCCAGATAAAGAGATGCTCCATGTTATTTTTCAGGCTACCTCCACCATGACGTCAGGATATTCTAAGCAGTAACATTAAGTGGTTTCATTAACTGGAAACTGCAGATTTTACTTACATCAAGAGAGCCTTCATTTATAACAATTAGCCCCATGTTCTTTCTCAAAAGTTTACAGGAGTGACCTGTCAAAAACATTTTTGTTTTCAAAAATGTATTCCACAAAATACATTATAATATAACAAAGCATTTTTTCCTGTAAGAGAACTACAGACAGAATTATAAATAAGACTTCCCCAACTGAAATCAGTGGTAAAAAATTATACTGCATACTATAAAAATTAGACGTACAGGTACTACGTCAGAACAGCCAATCTTCCTTGCTGCAACTTGTGAGTTGTGCCATACTCAGTGGTGCTCAGCAGAAGGACAAGAAACATCTTGACAGAGAGTTACAGAAAAGAGCAAACAGATCTTCCTTAGCCTTGCAAATTTTTGGAATGTAACTTGCATTTCATACAAGATTTGCATATATACAGATTCCCATTTTTTTCTTTTATTCTTTGATGTTTTAAACAGAATGTACACTGTATGCTAATGATGCAGGATGCCTAGATAAATATGCATCACCATTCTTATTGAAATGAAAATACTTGCATTACATGTATTGTCTCAAACCTGAAGGTACTAATGAAAATAACCTTAGATCAACTGTATCATGTGTATACAAAAAGGTCTTTAAGATTAATAATAGCAATAAAAAGAAATAATGCTTTATTTTGGGCACATATGTAGGTTATTGCAGAAGGGCTGATATGCCCACATGCAAAGAATATTAAATCTTAAAAGCAGCTTTCATGTACTACTATTTAAAAATACAGATTTATTGCTGCTGAAATTAGTTAATGTGTGAGGGGTTTTTTGGTTTTTTTTTCCCACTCCTTTATAATAAAAAAATAAAAGGAAATCTCTGATCAATGGTAAAGTTTATAGTACTTTAAAGTACAATATATATTGTTTTGCTTCAGTTAAGGTTATGGTCTCTACAAGCTTTCTTGGAAAGATGGAAAAATGCAGAATGGAAAATAAAAATACTTATTTTTCTTAGTATTATTCTTGCTGTCAAAACCCAAACAATGTACTCTTTTCAATTCATTGTAGATGCTAAAAAAAAAGTACAAATGCCTATTTTTGAATCCTCTCTAAGGTAATAAGTCTTTTTCTTGTTGTTACCGTTTTAAAAGAGGAAAAACCCAACACTCCCCTTTCTCCCGCTACCAGTGACCAAGAACTAAATTAACATTTAAATTCTGGAATGCCATATAACATTATTATTTTTACAAGATACCTTTCTGTTCTGAAAGCAATTTTATTCTAGCAACTTCTATAATTTCTAAATATGTAACAAACCCATCAAATACATGCAAATACGATACCAATGTTGATGGCAGTCTCTTGTTTGTCCCCAGTAAGTATCCAAATTTTTATATCTGCTTTCATGAGAGTCTCTATGGTTTCAGGCACTTTGTCTTGCAGTTTATCTTCAATTGCTGTTGCTCCAAGTAGCTGAAGATTCTGTGAACAGAAAATATTCAATATACGTAGGTTTTTTTTATTTAAATTCAGTTTTAATATTTTCATTTTCTTTTGTTTAACTTCCTGTATTTATGACTTGATTAATGCTCTCTAAATTCATGAATCAGATTTGGTATCAGCTAGCAAAGGTCCTCCAGTTTATTCCTATGAGCTTTAAGTTAAATAACTATGTGGCTTAACAAACTGCACAGTGAGACCACCCAAACTTCACCCATTATTCACAATGTCAGTGTTTGTTCAGCAACCGCTACGTCTTCCTGAGAGGCACCTCTCTGATTTGAAGACTTCAGGACTGCTATTATTATGTCTTCTCCCACTTGTAATGATTATTTTTTTCCCCAAAGTGAAGGGAAAAACCACCTATGAATTCATCTTAATCTTACAGAATCACAGAATCATAGAATAGTTA
>NW_009923760.1:0-16743 GCF_000696875.1 Nestor notabilis
ATATATATATTTCCTGGGTGAACAGTGGGCTTCTCCCATTTTCACAGCAACTGGGCACACTGAGCTCCATCCATCTCAGCAGCCCTACAACAGCACAGAAAGGCAGCAGAACGGTGGGTGTATCTGAAATGTGAAACAAACCCTGTTCTTAGCTTTCCTCACCCTGTCTTTATGTGATTGGGAAGTTGTCCTCCAGCATCAAGGTGGGCAGAGCCTGAGGGTGCTGAACACGTCCCACACAGCGTTTCAACCCGGCACCATGCAGCCAGCTAAGATGTGCTTAATGGGGGTGTAAGTGAAACTGTTTTGCTTCAAAGTAAGGAAAGAGGAGCTCGTGGATGCTGCTTTACCCTTCTCCTCCCTCCAGGCCAGGCCAATCCCTCCAAAAGGGGGAAGAAGAGCACTTCCCAGTGAAACCCAGCTTGGGAGGACCCATCTACATCTGAGTTTTTAACATGTGGTACCTCTCTTTGACCTAGCTACAGACTACACAAGGCAGAGACTGCCTTTCACCTTGAGTTTATACAGCACCAAGCACCTCCAAGACCATGGGTTTGCCTGACTGGGTAAGGTCCAGCCTGTGGAGGTACCTTCCCACCTCAGAAGCCACGCAGGGATGCTAGAAAGGAAACCCACCCATCCTGTGCTATCAGAAGAAGCCGGCTCAGAGAGATGTAAACTTAAGCTGCTCAGACATGACATCAAATATTTAGGTTATCTGGGATTTGTGCTCGATTGTTTGATGTTTCTGTTTCGTTCCCCATAGACCCGGTTGCTATTTTGCCACTGAAAACATTCCCAGCAGAAGATGCAGCTTTGTAAAGACCCAAACTTTTTCAAGGAGAAGAGATGGTGTGGAAGAAAATGACATTTCCATCACTTCTTTTTCTGCTAGGTTGCGTTTGCATTCAAGTTAAGAAGTATGGAAAAATACTTGGGACGGTCCCAAGCTGAACTGTTTCTGGATTTGAAGCATCACCTAGTCTATATTTTACAAGCAAACATTGAAAACCAGCCTTTCCCAGGCCATAACCTTTTTATTTCCTATCAAACCCTCCAAAGAGCAGGAAAGCTGGGAAACACAGATGTCTCAAGCTGCCAGCGATCATTTTGGTAATGGAAATAGCTTACTCTGCTCTGCAGGGGAGGACTGGGAAGACTTGGCTAGAAAAAGGATTGGAATAAAAGTGAAATGAGGGAAAGGGTTGTGATTGAATGTGAATGCACTTGACACTGAGGTGACCTTCCTCTTCTCCTGTCCCTGGCTCATGCCATCTTAAAAGACAGGAGTTCTCACTTCAAATTAACTTAATCTGTAGCGTTAAATAATTCATGTTCATTAAAGAAAGCTTTATTTCTAATGGGACACACATGAAGGCAGAGTTAATATTAGAAGAGGCTGTGGAGGGGGAAGAGACAGGGAATTAGATTATAAAAGGTGAACGTACAAGTTAATTAGCTATCAATTATTCACCTGAAGTCTCTGGAAGCAGCTCCTCTGCCCTCCTCCTCACACCCCCATGGTCCCCTTTTCCTGGTTGTCACTGAGTTCCCACCAGCATCCCTCTGGAACTGACCTTTTCCCTGTGCGGAGCTGCAGAGCTAGCGGGGTACAGGAGTTTGCTGTGGTACAAAGCGGGGCTGGAGGCATCACATCTCCTTCTGGGGAGGACCACAGACCAGGACAGGCTTGAGATTCTCCTGCCAACCACGCTACCACCCAGTTTCCTCACCATCTCGTTGCCCACATGCTCTTCTCAACCTAGACTCAGGGCACCACTAACGATCTGCAATGCCACCAGCAGATCGGTGCGAGCCCGTGCTCCATCTTTCCATCCCCTCTCCTCCCTCCCGGGGATGCCAATGTTCTCTTCAAGGTTCCTCCTCGTTTGGCTGCCTCTGAGATGCGGGAACTCCAGACTAATTAACATGCCTGCAATTCCCAGCTTGGCTGCAGGGCTTCCCTTTCCCTCCCCCTCCCGCGGGTGCCGTAGGATCCACAAGCCAACCCTCTGGCTCCTTCGACAACACGGGCTGGCAGATGCATATTTTAACAACACACATCTGGTGGCTATATAATCTCTTGTATTTGCCCTCCCTGCTCCCAGCTTTGATGGAAGACCGGAGGGAACTCTCCAGTGGTTACAGCCAAAGTGTTTGCTTTGCAGTTCTGCTCCGCCGCTGCCTGATTTTATTTTCAAATCTCTCCAAGTCCTAATCAGGCTCTTACTTTAGTTAATTAATACCCCAGCTTAGCTAAACACATCATAAATTAAGAAGCCCTGCGTTAAAGATGTACCAGGTAGCAAACAGCCCTCCAGTGGCTTCCCAAAGCCTGCCTCACTTGGGCTCCCCTGCCGACTGGTGTCCTGACATCCCCTGCTTGCAGGAAACATGGATGCCTCCGTATGTCCCAAATCCCATCTCATCAGCACAGTGACTTCTTCCCTGGACAGTCTGGGCAATGTTAGGAGGGAAGGTGGAGGAGATCCTTCAGCTTTGGGATGGGTGAGCCGAGTTCCCGAGCAATAGTTATCCCTGAGACTCTACAGATGCAAGATTTTCCCTGATGCTGATGACACTAATAGGCTCATCTGTCTGAATGTTTGGACTTCCAAGGCTAGGGAATGATCTGTTCCACTCCATTTAACCATGTAGATTTGAAAACAATGTGACAAAATCTTAAATATTTAATTAAAATACGGTGTAGCTCTGCCTCTGAGCAGGGAAGTAGGAGGCATCAGCCCCATAAAGCTGATGTTTGACATGAATGACAACAGTTGGAAACTGAACTGGGAAGTATTAGGGGATTTCTTGATACCAAGGAAGTGGAAAAACTGGCAGGAATGGACAAGGCAGCACCAACGGATGTATAAGAAACAGGGAAGGTATTTTCCAGAGACAAGGCTGCAGTATGATAAAGTGGGATGGGGTTCCCAGAACTCCTCCAGCATCGATTGGGATATCCAAGTCCTGCTGGTGATGACTGCTTAGCTCATGACTAAAGCAGGCTCATCGAGTCAGATTCACAAGTACCACCTTTTGACACACGGTTGGAGGTGTCTACTCTTAACATGCCAGTTCTATTCCCCTCTATTGGGCTCGCTAAAACATGGACCACAGACCGGAGCGGCTGGACACGCCATCCTACTACAAAGGTATCAAAGTGCGAGCTGCTGACTGCTACTGACCCTCCAAGCCCCTTTCCAATGGTGCCTGTCTCCCCAACCAGCCTTAAGTTCCTCCAGACCACCTGCATAAATACATCTAAAGTGAAAGACGTGCTACAGACAGGTTCCAAAGCTTCATTTTTATATCGATTTGCCTGAAGTTGAATGTGCTGTAACTTTAATTTTCTTAAAAGGAAAACACTCTGCAAATACAAGTTGCTGAACATCTTAGGTAAATGTACCAATTAGCAACTACCATGTATATTCACATAAACATTAACTACCATCTATTCAACACATTCCATAACCCCAAAGATAATAACGATTTCCTTTTGATCCATAAAAGCATCACTCTGCTCAATCAACGCTCTGCAGTGGCTCTGAGCTCTGACGTACACCCCTGTGCCCTGGGACTAAATTAGGTTTGAAATCTTTAGCTCTAATTAAATAACATTATTTCTTTTGTCTGGCTCCAGCAATGTATTCAGCCTTTGTGACACCAGGAGGGAGCCCAGGTGAAGGAGAGGAAGGTGGCATGGCTTGCAGAGGTTCAGGATGTATCAATACAGCAATGCAGACTGCTTTTTGTCCAAGCTTTTCAAGAAAGATACCATTTCCATTACCTTCCCTGAAGCCATATCCGTTCTGGGAAGTCATACTGATGCAGCCTGCCTTTTCCCAGAACTCCACATCACTTTGCCAGACAGAGTCCTTCACCTTTGTCAGTGCTACTCTCCCTTCTACCACTCAAAAAGGGTCTTTAGGATGTGTTGGGATCCTGTTCGTAATCCCAACACATCCCCTGTGTTGCTCAAGGAAAAGATTAATTACTGAGAAACACAAGATGATAAAGCTTAGGTGTGAAAACAGACTGTAGGGAGAGGCAGAGCCCCCCCTGGTCCTCCTGCCGAAGGGCACTGCAGCAAGGATAACACACATCACACTGATGGCACCAGCAGTCTTCATATCCCTAGATTTATGCACATACACTCTTCAACCAGCACGTATATTTACAGAGCAGAAGTATCAAGCATTCTGTGCCTCTTGTTACTCATCTCACAATTGCCATGCTCCCTAAACAACTTCCTTCACCACCCTTCTCAGGATCAAGCTGCAGCAAGGTGCATTGATTTCCACTCCTCTTGATTTAGCAACAGAACATTTTCTCTCACAAAGCAACTTGGTGTGACTGAGCACAAAAACCAAGAGGCAAATAACCTCCAACATGATGAGGAAATGGGACTCACCAAGAACAGTCAGCCGGGCAGGTCTGGATCGGATGGCTGCTTGGATGGCCTGACATTCATAGACGGCATCATCTTGGAGATCAGCTCTCAGGATTTTCAAGTGATGCTGTCCAGACAGATGGTCTCCTACGACCAGGTAGCGTGGGTAACCTGCAGAACAAAAGGCATGAGTCAGGAGGCAGCAGGACCCGTGAGCCCAGGGATGAAGAGTATAGTTCCTGCAGTGTAAGCCCATGGAACCAGATGAGCTTCGAGGTCCCTTCCAACCCAAACCAGTCTGTGATTCTAAGAAGCCAACTGCAGGTTTTCCCTGAAGAGTTCAAAAAGAAAGAGCTGATGAAGGAGTAATTACTGAAATCCCTAGGAAAAGGGATGAGGCCTTCCCACCAGGAAACCCACCACCTTCTACTTCTCTGAGGTCTATCATGAAATTGCCTGAACTCCTCCAGTCAGCTGTGCATGTGCTTGTGGTGAAATTCTAGAGCACCTCCGCTATGAGGTCTGTGTGATGGCTGGGCAGGGCTCTGTGTGGGTACCACCAGCCCTGCCCAGCCTGCCCTGTGTTCTGAGACATCTGAAGCAGCACAGAAGGAAGAGCTGCCATCACCCCAACCCTCTTGGTGCTGGTGATTAATGTGCTGTGTAGCGCAGGCAGCTTGGCACACTTTTGTGTTTTTGTTGTTTCCCCAGCTATCGACAGCAGGATTTGCTCTCCTGAACCGCAAGAAATACAAATGATGGGTTTGTTTGTATTTAGCTAATGAGATCACTGGCTGAGCTGGTATCATGCGAGCTGGCAGCTCTTCTTGCTTAAAACAGCCCCAGCTCTGTTAATTGTGGAAGTCATTCACACGAGCTACATACTGCAGCGAAGCTGTTGTTACCCTTTCGTGTTGCAGGGTCTTGCATGGGAAGCTCAGCTCTCTAGTATATGGAAAAGTTGCAGCATGGAGCTTTGAAAACCAGCTGAAGAGGGGACTGCTCACTCAGGCAGGTCTGAGAAACGAGTAATTATGTGTATTAAAGAGAAAAAAGAGGACAAGATAAAGCAGACATTGCACTTTAGAGAAGAGCAGGGTCCCTGGAGGCTGCGAAACACCAGTTCTTCCCTGGTGTCTGAATGATGCTGCCTGACTTGGAGGAAAATCCTCTCTGTGCTATGCAGAAGTTGAGTGGAGGCAATGTCACACACGTACAACCTCTGCTGTGCTCAGGGGTCAAGGCTGAAGGGCTCAGTGTCCTCCCAGGTTTCTGGCATTCAAGCAAACACTCTCCCTTAGTAATGTGAGGTATCTAACTAAAAAATCAGTATTTTCCAGCAAAATATATAGAATGAACTGTATAAGCCCTTCACTATTGTTTCAGAGTTGCACCAAACCCTCAATCCCAATGCATGGGTGGGATTACGGAAAAAGAAGTCTGGGGAATTTTGTTGCCAGACTATAATTGCCAGAAGCACAGTTGAAGGAAGTCTCAAGTTCTTGTCATCTCTGCTGGGCTTCAATAAACACATTTATGCAAAGCCTCTGCAAACAGAGACTTTTGTTTCCTTTTTTGCAAGTGTCAAAACAAACACTTCCAACATCTACAAACACTTTTGGGCTGTGTTTTGGAAACACAACATTCCTTTCCTGAAGTCAACCAAAACAAAAGCAATGATTTCCAAAGGGTCAGGTTACACCTGCGGGAAACCAACTATTTGGGTTTGAGGGAGAGTGAAAAGAGTTCTCTTCATTCCAAGTTTTAATGCTCATGTTTAAGCTGACTGGAGGCATTCCTAATTGAAAAGAAAGCACCCATCAGCCTCCAAATGTGGCTGCACCAGTGCTGCTGGGCAGAGATAGCTCTATCTATCATGTTTAGGTAGGGTATTATCCCGACTTACTGGAGAGGTCCCGTCCGACGCCGAGGGCGAGCCCGTCTTTAATCCACAGCACGATGCCATTGTACTCGGGGATAGCGCAGAGCAGTGTCACGGGCTGCCCAGCAATCACCACTTGGTCCTGGGGCTGCTGCGTGAAGGAGGATGCTTGACCTGTAGAGGGGAACACAATAGGAAGAGGAGTTCAGTTCTCTGGTGGTTTTCCATGTGATACATTGGGATGTATAAGCACAAGATGCTCCTGCTGCAGCACAAACCTGAGGTTGGGTTCTGTAACTCTTAATTATGTGGTTACTTATTGCCCCTTCATACATTCAGAGAAATATGTGCAATGCTTTTCTTCCCTGGGGGAAAAAATGGTACAGCAAAGAGGTGCCAGGCATTTCCTCTACCTATTTTATTCCAAACTGTGCTGCTAGTGTTCTAGCCATCATGATCAACAGCTAGAGAGGCAGCAGGCTTCAAGGCGCAGTTATATTTTGATTACACCTAATCATAGAATCCCAGACTGGTTTGGGTTGGAAGGGACCTTAAAGCTCACCCAGTTCCACCCCCCTGCCACGGGCAGGGACACCTTCCACTAGAGCAGGTTGCTCCAAGCCCCTGTGTCCAACCTGGCCTTGAACACTGCCAGGGATGGGGCAGCCACATCATGCATTATGTTTTATTTTCACTCTTTGAAATATATCATCATTCCTCAGTGTTACCACAACTGAAAAACATCGAAAGGGTTAAATCCTTCTCATTAGACCCCCCCTGCAGTCCTGTGTCCAGCTCTGTGACAGCAACACAAGAGGGACATGGAGCTGTTGGAGCGAGTCCAGAGGAGGCCACGGAGCTGCTGTGAGGGCTGGAGCAGCTCTGCTCTGGAAAAAACCACTAACTGCAAGACCAAACGCTGCCAAAGCAACCCTAAACCAAACGCACCTCTGGGGTATCGTAGGGAGGTGGCTCCCTGTGCTACAAGCTACCACGTGAGCTTAGTGCCACAGTGGGATGGTGAAAGGTTCTAAAAGCAAAGCTGACTGGCTGATACCTGGGCACTCTGTGAGCAGGGTCCTTTGTGTCGAGTGCCCAGCACTTTTAACATCTTACTCTTACTCCACATATAAGAAGGATCTGAAAAATGAGGAGCTGGGAGCAGCGCAGAACGACCAGATTGTGGCTTGCTGCATTTCCTGAGGGGTTCTAAAGCTCAGAAGCTTTGCTGCGTGTGAATTATCACCCTGCACCAGGCACAGCATCAAAAGCCCCCACCCCTCAGCTGAATGTCAGTTCAATGCACAGGATCATACCGGGCTGAAGAAAAAGTTCCTCTTTAAAATCAATTTGTTAAACCAGAACAGTCTCCTTGTGAACCTCCCTAAATCAATTCAATCCTAATTTACATTAATTCAGTTTAATCATTGATTGATGATTAATCCTAAACCAAGGTTAAGCGTGACACAAGTCGTCGCAACTAAACTCGTTTCCAAATGAGTTGTCAGGCCTTGCCTACAGGACAGAGTTACAACGCTCAGTCATTTTCTAACTTAAACCATTGTATACTCCCATGTGAACGCTTCAATTTCATTTACTTGCTTTTAGGCACCTAAAGATGCACAAGGTAGAGCACAGCCATCCTTTCTAAGGTTGCTACTGGTTTACATACAACAGGTTAAAAAACCCTGCTGAAATCATAGAATAGTTAGGGTTGGAAAGGACCTTAAGATCATCCAGTTCCAAGCCCCTGCCATGCGCAGGGACACCTCACACAAAAACAGGTCACCCAAGACTCCATCCAACCTGGCCTTGAACACTGCCAGGGATGGAGCATTTATTACTTCTTTGGGTAACCTGTCCTACCACCTCACCACCCTCACGGTAAAGAACTTCTTCCTTATATCCAACTTGAACTTCCCCTGTTTAAGTTTGAACCCACTACCCCTTGTCCTAGAACGTGTTACCCCTTCTCCTGTCTTAGCAAACCTCTCTGTAGTGCCAAGACACAGCTCAGGGACCATATTCCCAGGTATTTCCAAGGGCCTGGCTCTTCCAGCACCGCTGTATTTGCAAGGAAATCTGATTTTCATCACAGGCACTCCAAAGAAACACAGTGGCGGTTTTGGTGCGGTGCTGCACACACAAAAGGTTTATTACAAGGGAGATTCCAGTTCTTTCTGCTAGGAAAAAGTCATTGGAAATCACTGTGGCCTCTGATAGCAGCAGAAACCCTGGCTATGCCAAACTGAGATTTAGAAACTTGGTTGCAAACAGAACATTCAATCAGCTCTGTATTTTATTCGGACTCATAAAGGACAAGCACTATTAGGGAAAAGTGGGGATGAGAGAGAAAATTAGGGAAGGAAGCAGGGAAAAAAGTGAGCATTTTGCTTCGTTGTTTTGTTTCTTTTTCTTTTTATTACATATTTTCCACCCTCTAACTGTGTTTTCACGGCTCACTCCATAATCCTGACAATTCTCAAGGCAAGCAGGGACAGCGCTGGAACGCTGCAATAACCCAGGGAGATTGTTTCATCGCTGAGAATTATCAGGTTGTCAGCTGGGAGCTGCAAGAGTCATCAGGAGAAAGCAGAAGCAGAAAGTGGTGTTCATGCCCTCTGAAAATGGCCATTAAGCAGAGGCTCCGCTTGGTAATTGCTGTTGGAAATGAAGACGTTTTTAGGGTTGGTTTGGGGTGAGTTTTTCTTAGTTCCTGATTTGTTTTAGAGCAGCTGATGGCTGTGGGAAATCAGAGTAAAATATAGCATATGCTGCCTATCTTTTCCTTCCCTCTCTTTGCTCAGTGGGAAAAGCTGTCACTTGAAACCATCTCTTTGTTTTTGGTCTAAGGCTCCATCTCAGCTACAAAGGCTCAGACTCAGTTACAGGAGAGGGGAGATGGGGGGAGGACCTTAAGAGCATTACCTGGCCCAGTCCCTGCTCCACAGCAGGATCATCGCTCCTTAAATCACAGATAAAAAAGAAGCAAAGAAAATTTAGGAAGCATTGAAGGCAGAGCTCAAATCAGCTTAAAGCCTGATTACTGGGTTTAACTGGGTTTGGAAGATCAGAGGCCCGTCCACGTTACAGATTTCAGCCGTCTTATGTCTTAATGTCAAAGGAACAAGTAATTTGCAGAAAAGTTTTAAGGGAGATAAGATACTTGACAGAAAATAACTGGAAATGGGGAGATTGGGAGAAGGTGATTTACAAGTGCAGGTTGAGCGCTTTCAGCTACAAGAAAATGGGCTGAAACACGTCAATTGGGTATTTTTCCTATGAACATTTGCAACACTATTACAAAAGAGTGCTTTGATTTCAAAGCAGGGTGGTTTGACTCCAACAAACCAAACCAAAACAAGCACTTCACTGATCACACGAGATCCTGTCAGTCAACTAGAAGATTCCCATTCCCTCTCTTTCCACTAAATAGGGTAGTAGCCAAAAAGATATGGTTTTAACTATAACCTGGCCTTCCAAATCATACAGTCATAGATCTGTTTGGGTTGGAAAGGGCCTTAAAGCTCATCTAGTTCTAAGCCCCTGCCATGGGCAAGGACACCTTCCACTAGACCTGTGCACCAGCTCTGGCCCCTCAGAGCATCCATACTCTTGATCCAGCAGAGAGGAGATGCACCACACAGCGGCAAACACCAGGACTCTGAATTCATCGTTGATTTCTTTCCCTTTTAAAAGCAAATGGCTATGTAAATGAGATGCTAACCATGCCTCTTGGCCACATTCCACCCTGATGGCCAAGTCTTATCTGCGCTCTCAAGCTGCCCTTCTGCTGAATGCAGGTTGTCAGCTGCAGGTTGACCCGCGATTGTAGAGGAGGGCTTTGATGTCAGAGAAAGCGCAAGAGGCTCTTGATCTCAGAGCCTCATCTTCTCCTGGTTGCTGCCTTTGCTTCGCTCCCCGAGGAGCTATTTACACCGCCAGCAGAGTGTGTGACCTGTTCCCTGGCCCTGCAATCCCTGTCTTCCTGGGGGAAGTATCTCCAAGACAAAAAGGGGGGGCACCTCTCGCAGCTATTGGGATCCTAAGCGGCAGGAACAAAAGAGGAAAACAAAGGAGGCACCGCGAACAGCGAGCAGGCGATAGCGTTAACCCGGCTTTCAAATATCACAGGCAGGAGCCTTATGAAGTCACAAACATGTCATAAAAGTGTAAGGGAAAAAAGGAGGGGGAAAAAAAAAAGAGAGAACCACTTTAGAACTCTTTATGTTTCCTTAATGGATTTTGCACCTGTGGCTCCTGGTTTTCAGTGTTTCTCTGTAATGTTGCCTTGTTCTTTCAAACAAAGGCTGGGACTCTGCTATGTTTGTGACTTCCAAGGGAAATCATGCCGCCAGCATTCCTTTTCAGAAAAGCCCCCACACCCATGGATGGTGAAAAGGACAAAAAATCCCAATTTACAACCCAGAAAACAGTGGGAAGCACCTCCACAATGACACCGCCAAGGTCACACAGGGCATCTGTGACACAGTGGCACCCTGAAGCTCTTTCCATTGCCAAAGCCTGAGTTGGTGACTGGATTTTCAAAGCCCTCTGAAGACTGAAATCTGTTTGCATGAGTTCCTGTCTGAATGATTTCAGCTTGCAGCCTCCTGTGTAAAAAGCAGCCTGTCTGCAGACAACTTGCTGCAAGAAGACAAGAGGCAACCGGGAACAGCAGATAGTTAAATTTTCATTACCCAGGAGAAGTGAGTATTGTAGTAAGAAGCAAGGGACTTAAAGAGGGAACAATGACTCATTAGAAATGGAGACACCGTGGCTCCTTTTATGTAAGTGGAGCTTTGAATTTCCATTGTGTTCTGAAAAGAATTAGTCCTTTTAGTCGAGAAAAGGATATGAAGCTCCTCGTAAAAATATTACTGTACAGGAATGAAAGGCTCAGTGATTACGAGTGGTGGGACGTTTTCTTGTCCCTTGATGGAGAGAGCTAATCCTTCCCCCGGCTCGGAGCCGGCACAACATGCAATAGAAGGGTGATCAAGGGGGTTGCTGTGTGATAACTGAAGCCTATGCACCATCCTAGAAGGGTTCCCCTTCAGACCAGGTAGACATTACTGAGTGCCCCCATGTAAAGTTACGGCTGGGTTAAAGCCAGCTCAGGGTTGGTTTCTCATTAGGTGACGCCTGGAGATAGAGCTGTGTCTTGGCCATGGAGAGGACTGGGAAGGGAGGGTGGGGATGGCTGCATGCCCACACCTTCCCCAGAGATGAGGGCTTGTCTCTGCACCACTCCATGCAGCTTCAACTATCAATCCCATAACAAATGGGCTGGTTCTCAGTGCTCAAAGGGGTCTTCTCCTCTCCAAACCAAGGACAATGAGCTCCCTGCATAAGGCCCATTGTGCTTGAAAACCCGTGCCTGCATTGATTTTTAGATGATGAGGAAAAGCAAGCAGACAAAGGCTTTACATTATTTACAACACTCCCTGGAATTGTCAGTCATTGGGGAAGCACAGAGCAAACAAGGAAGAACCATGTGGGCAGCACAGCTGCTCATTACCTGTTTCCCAGTTGCCTCCACAGTAAGAAATGCCACCCAGACCAGCCTTGGCCCATGGAACAGAAAGGAAAGGGACACCCCAAGTGTCCCCAGGAGCACAGACAAGGATGAGGGCAAGATTTTACTGCACCTCAGGAGAAGAAAAAGACCTGTGGCTCCCCAGATAGGAGCAGATGAATCACACCAGCGATGCTGTCTACAGTAGGAGACATGGAACAGCATCCCCAAGGGAAGGTCACTTGTTGGTGATACATCACGTACTTCCTTTCAGCTTCATGGAAGAAAAAGGAAAGGTAGTTTGAGTTCAGTCCTTGCATAAGCTTTCTGTTATTTTATTTTGCTTCCTTGGGGGGAAAAAAATAAAGTCCATTTGAACAAAAATGTCAGTTTGGCCTTTTTTAAGTTTGACTACGTAAATCCAGCTCACATGGCTTCTGTGTGCTCAATGCTGCTGAATTATTCCATTTGAAATGGAAAAGCACAACACCCTTCAGTCAAGGAATGAAGCAGCTGTAGGAAAAGGCAAGTGGCAGCCTGGTCCTCACTGACCAGCTTGCACTGGGCGCATCCCCTCTCCTAGTGTGAAGCAGGGAGCTCAGCTCCTTCCTTGCAAATGTTGGGGAAAATGGGACCCACCTTCCCCTTGAAGCATCCCAACAAGCAAAGCCTGACAATCCCCATCAATTCATTTGGCACAGGGTGCCCAGAGAAGCTGTGGCTGCCCCATCCCTGGCAGTGTTCAAGGCCAGATTGGACACAGGGGCTTGGAGCAACTCCTCGGAAGGTGTCCCTGCCCATGGCAGGGATTTGGAACAGGGTGAGCTTTAATGTCCCTTCCAACCCAAACCATTTGAGGATTCTATGAACCAGCCAGCTGCACAGCTATGGAGGGGAAGAAGTGGGCTACATTTCTATGAAACCAAAGCCAAAGTGATCCTGGGTGCAGGGACCACACCAGGAAAAGCAGAGCCAACAGTCAGAGATGACTTGAAGGTATCTGCTCTTCAGCTTGGCCTCTGGGCCCTGTACCAGCTCTGAGCAAGCCTCACCCTGCAACAATGGCTGATATTTTCCTAATGCTGCTTAGAGAAGAAACATCAGCATCCCACTGTGTCCACTAAGCAGCTTCAAATGGGAGACAGGGAAATTCTGAATTAGATATTAGACCTTTTAGAAATCTTTTTGACTATTAGTCACACAGGCGAGAGATCTGAACCCTCGAGTGTTCCACTTGCTTTGATACCCTACGAAATCCCAGCACTGCTTTCAAAGTCACTGTGAGTAGTTTGATCAGCCATGCAGAAAGGGCTTAAATGTCATCATCTGCTCAGTTATTAGCTACCAATTGGGGAAGGTGTAAGAGTATACTTACTATGGGATATTTATTAGCAACCTCCTCCCTGCACCAGCTTCAAGAATTACCTCTAGTGAGATTAAATACCTATTAGCTGCACCGATAGAAACCCAACTAACACACTGCACCAAGGAATCAAAACTAAGCTGTCCCCAAAAAGCAGTGTTCATGTGACCTTACAGACTGGATTGTACTGAATATTCCACTTCAATTGATGGCTCCTGGCTGAACTGCTTTAACAACCTCATGTGTACCTGCTGCCCAGAGAAAGCTGAGCTTGCAGCATTATCTTCTATTAGACAATCTGACAGAGGCAGGAAAACAATGAGAGGAGCTCTGTGACACAGAGGACTATTACTGGTTGGAGATAGAAGTAGCAAGCTGAATGAGGTGTTGTTAGGCACATGAGGGTTTTCTTTTGCAGCAGGGAGGTAGATAAGGCTTTGTAGAGGGGGACAGGAAGAAAAAACTCTTTGTGTTTCTAAAGCTAGTGGCTGGCAGAAGATGTGTGCGTGCTTCCCTGCACCCTGGGCAAGGGCTGTGGCCTCATCCTAAAGCCTGGGCTGCTGCAGGTACCTCAAGATCATGACTAAAGCGAGCTACAGGCTCCAAGCCTCCTGCCAAGGCTGCTTGGGAAACAGGGGTGATGCCTGCTCTTCCTAGAAACAAGGGCAACAGCACCACAACCTATGGGCATGGCACCGATCAGCATCCCTCACTTGAGACGTGCGATGCTTCGCTCTCGTGAACAGAGGGGAATAGATTTCCTCACATGGATCCTCCTGGAGGCTCCAGCCCCCCCCTGAAAATTGCCAGTGACTTTAAAAAACGCTTTGCTACCAGCGCTCCTGAGGAACCTGTCACAGGATAATGAATTACCATTTGCTCTCTGTCAAGGTGTAGCTGTCCTGGCACAGCTCCACCACGGGCAGGCTGATAGGCTGAAGAGGGGATGCTCCAGTGACTCCAGCCATGGCACCTACAGATGCTTTTCCAATGTGAACTATCTGTAGCTGGCAGAAGTTCCTCAGAAAGAGGTCACTGGGTCTTCAGCTGTAGGAGCCTTGCACAGACCCTCCTGGGACCTAAATCCACCCACTGTAACTCCCAGTGGAGGTAAGGGAAGACTTCCTGTTGAAATAACAGCTGATGCTCAAGTTATTTAGCAGTCTCCTAGACAAAATCCTTAAGGATTTTAACCCTTGTCACCTTCCACAGCCCTGGATTACATTCCATCTGGATGCATCCCCTTAGCCCACCCTTTGTTCCCAGATTGGGGCAGCTCTATAAATCTCAGCTCATATTTGGGTTAGAGGGCACGCAGGACACTCATCCACAGGAAAACAAGGATGAATAATGCATTTTACAAAAGATTTGGAGATTTCAAAATCTGTCTCTGCTCCCAGAGCAACTGGAAGTTGTGCAGTCCACAGGGTGGAAGATCAGGCCAAAGAGCTCACCTTGGGTAGCACCATGTTTCGCTTCCACCCTTAGTTTTCAGACTCTGTTATCACTTGCTTTGAGTCACAGAGAGAAATCACAGAATCACAGACTGGTTTGAGTTAGAAGGGACCTTAAAGCTCATACAGTTCCAACCCCCTTGTCCTGTCCCTACAGACCCTTGACCAAAGCCCCTCTCCAGGTTTCTTGTTGGCCCCTTTAGGCAGTGGAGCTGCTCTAAGGTCTCCCTGAAGCCTTCTCTTCTTGAGGCTGAAAGCAAAATGAAGACTCATTTCAGAATAGAAAATGCAGATGTTTAATCCTAAACCTATTGAAAGGCTCTGCTGCTTCTCAAAATAACCTCATGTATTGAGGTAGGGAAACACAAGAACAAACCTTATTCTTGCCCCCAAACATTGAGAGGCCACTGCCTGCAGGAAACATTGACCACATTTCTTCTGGGGTACATGGCATTATGGATCCGTGGTTGGAACTAGATGATCTTTAAGGTAACCCAAACCATTCTATGATGCACGAAGGCTGAGGACTCGCTCCAGCTCCCTGTTTAGCTGAGCTAAGAAGCAGGGTGAGATTGCTTCAGGTTGTGTCGCATGAATTACCAGGTCTGAAGATGAAGTGGAATGAGAATGAGCAGGTTTCCCCTGTAATTGTTGTTTGTTTGGATTTTTCCAAGCGGAAATGATTGTAAATATGTGCACTTCCTTTTTTACATGCAAGATTCATATTTAGAGTTAAAACAAATTATTCTGAAGAACAGCCTAAAGTCAAGCATGTGCAATGCACAAAAAAAAGGTGGCGGGGCAAGACAGGGGGAGGAAAGAGATGCTAAGATGAACAGACAGGGAGCAGATCAGTGGTTGAGCAGGAAATGTTTCACACTCATACCCATCCTCGCTACCAGAGGAAGGTGCTCAAAAGCTATCTACACATGAAGGCCTAATAACAGCTCCATCCCCTGAAAAGCATTGCTGTACTGTATCCACAGACCCAGGGAAATGCCTAGAAAGCACATTTATCCATTGCTCAACCATCACAGAGGAGGCCAGTGACCTGCACCATTGCCTACAACAACTAGCTCCTGTTTTTGGCTTGCTTTTATCCCACAAAGCCAAGAGCCATGAAAAATGAGAGGAAATGTGCTGAGGCGCTGGCACAGGGTGCCCAGAGAAGCTGTGGCTGCCCCATCCCTGGCAGTGTTCAAGGCCAGGTTGGACACAGGGGCTTGGAGCAACCTGCTCTAGTGGAAGATGTCCCTGCCCATGCAGAAGGCTGGAACCGGAGGAGCTTTAAGTTCCCTTCCAACACAAACCACTCTGTGATTCTATGTAACATGGGTCCAGTCAATATTTATAGCCCTGCAACTGCTTTATCAGTCCACGTGCACCCTTGGTAGAAGCCCCAAGCTAATGGACTCAGTGGTACCTTTGCTGTATTGCTGGAGGAGAAGGGACATGTCAGAAGGGGACTCAGATGTATTCAAACACCAGACTCTGCTCTTTGTTCTGTTACTATCTCCTTCTCACTGCAGAGTCAATGGCTTGCTTGTGCAAAACCCCAGTCCAGGAGAAGATTAGCACGTTCCAGCCTGCTGAGTTAATGAGCAGGTAATGAGAGATGCTCATCAATAAACCCAGCTGCTCCTGAGCCCCCTCCTGGGTTGAGCCTCTATGCCTGCAGCACATCGGAAGCTTTCCATCCCGTGACAAGCTCCATGTGGCTTGCTTAGGAGATGATGTGCTCTCACTCCAAAGCAGACAAACCCCTGGCCCTACACAGTGAGGCAAAGCTTTGAGAGAATTTACACACACATACACACAAACCCACTTTGCATTCAGGTTTTGAGGGAGATGCTTTTCCATCTGATTTCCTGGGAGGGGTTTCCTCAACCAGGGTTAAGAGCAGGTAGCGTAAAGCTGGGAGTCAAAAATGAAAGGAATTTAGTTTTATAGTGGTACACTCTCTTACAGTGGAAATCTCACTCCAAGGATTCCCCCCTCTTGAAACCTGATGAGTCCACAGCTGGGGATAGAAATCCATAGGGGGAAAAATTAATATATATTATTAAAAATATATATATATTTTTTTATATATATATTTTTATATATATATATATAAGGCCTCTTGCAGCT